>NC_137932.1:37122138-37324638 GCF_963969265.1 Rhamphochromis sp. 'chilingali' | reverse complement strand
GGAGCAGCTTAATGAATTTTTCCAGTGCTGTTAATATCCTTTTCCAACCCCAGTTTGTGTTTTTGTCACTTTTGTCCAAGGTGGAGGAAGCCATGCTGTAGATTGATTCTGTATGGTCTTTCAATGTCAATACATGGGAACCTCTTAGAGAGGCCAGGGTTGAAAAAGGGATGCCGGAGAACCTCCGAGGGTGTTATCCGCTGGTGTGCATCCAAGGCCAACATCCCTTTAATTAAGCTGACAAATAAACGTTGGCCATTTTCAGGTCCTCGTCCAAACACCATTACTTGTTCGAGGTCATCAAGACGCGCAAGTTTTATGTATCGAGTCTCCAGGGACTCATATCCTGTCTCCCACTGAAATTGTTTGTCAGTCTTAAATGTCCAGCGCTGTTGGTTGTAGTTGTCTTCAATGAAATAGTCTTCAGTGTACACGCCAGAGTCCAGAACATGATCTGGTGGCTGTCCCTGGGTCTCTATGATGAATTTCAAAACATCATATTCTCCATTTCCAGGGTAGAGTGGCACCCCTGTACCAAGTTCCACAGCTACAAGCCCCAAAGACCACATGTCAGCTGCTTCATTATAAGGAATGCCAAGCATAACCTCAGGTGCACTATAACCAACCGTCCCCACACAATCACTAGGATTCACTGCAGACACAGGACATGCGAGGCCAAAGTCTATAAGTCTGACTTTGACTGGAGACTCATGGCGGTTAACAACCATGATGTTTCCAGGTTTGAGGTCAGCGTGCACTATTCCCACAGAACCTAGGTGTGACAGGGCATTTGTGAGTTGATGTAAAATTGGCCTGACTTCGCTTATGGGGAGACCCTGGTTTTTCCGGTCCCGTATGTAGTCCCACAGGCATTGATCAAGGAGTTCAAAGTTTAAGCAGACCCGCTCTCCGTCATGGAAAAAGCCGTTCCATTTAACTATGTTGGCGGCATCTGGATCCAACCTTCTCAGCTGCTCCAGGATGAAAATTTCCAGTTTTGCCTGTTGCAGAATATCAGGCCGGTTCCTGTTGACTTTAATAGCCACAGCACGGTTGGTTTTGGTATCGCGACATTTGGCTACAATACCAAAGCCCCCTTCTCCGAGGAAACCCTCTACCTTGTAGCGGTTTCCCAAAATGCTCCCTTCAACTATTTCAAGCTCACCTGAGTTGAAGGATGAGCTGGCTGACGTGTGGACGCATACTTGCTGAGAAAATTCAACCGAGTTTCGGAAACTGCAGTTGATTTTCTGTGATCTCTTGCTTTCCAAGTTTGAAGGGTGCTGAAAGACCACAGGGTTTTGTGGTCGTTCAACACTCATGTTAGTGCAAGGGGAACTCTTACGGTTGAAAAAGGGATGCCGGAGAACCTCCGAGGGTGTTATCCGTTGGTTTGCATCCAAGGCCAACATCCCTTTAATTAAGCTGACAAATAAACGTTGGCCATTTTCAGGTCCTCGTCCAAACACCATTACTTGTTCGAGGTCATCAAGACGCGTAAGTTTCATGTATCGAGTCTCCAGGGACTCATATCCTGTCTCGCACTGAAATTGTTTGTCAGTCTTAAATGTCCAGCGCTGTTGGTTGTAGTTGTCTTCAATGAAATAGTCTTCAGTGTACACGCCAGAGTCCAGAACCTGATCTGGTGGCTGTCCCTGGGTCTGTATGATGAATTTCAAAACATCATAATAATTTCTCCCAGGGTAGAGTGGCACCCCTGTACCAAGCTCCACAGCTACCAGCCCCAAAGACCACATGTCAGCTGCTTCATTATAAGGAATGCCAAGCATAACCTCAGGTGCACTATAACCAACCGTCCCCACACGGTCACCAGGCATTACTGCAGACGCAGGACATGCGAGGCCAAAGTCTATAAGTTTGACTTTGATGGGAGACTCATGGCGGTTAACAACCATGATGTTTCTAGATTTGAGGTCAGCGTGCACTATTCCCACAGAGCCCAGGTGTGACAGGGCATTTGTGAGTTGATGTAAAATTGGCCTGACTTCACTTATGGGGAGACCCTGGTTTTTCCGGTCCCGTATGTAGTCCCACAGGCATTGATCAAGGATTTCAAAGTTTAAGCAGACCCGCTCTCCGTCATGGAAAAAGCCATTCCATTTAACTATGTTGGCGGCATCTGGATCCAACCTTCTCAGCTGCTCCAGGATGAAAATTTCCAGTTTTGCCTGTTGCAGAGTATCAGGGTGGTTCCTGTTGACTTTAATAGCCACAGCTCTGTTGGTTTTGGTATCGCGGCATTTGGCTACAATACCAAAGCCCCCTTCTCCGAGGAAACCCTCTACCTTGTAGTGGTTTCCCAAAATGCTCCCTTTAACTATTTCAAGCTCAACTGAGCTGAAGGATGGGTTAGCTGACATGGTGGAATGTGTCGGCTTGATCGGTGAATTGCTGAGAAACGTGAAATTCTCTCAAAACTTTCCAAAAGGTTTTTGGTTGCTGTCAGGTCTACGTCCGTTAAGCACTGAAGTTTAACAGAGCAAAGCCCCTATTTGTAGGCTTTGCCTCTCAGCAAGATTATGACATAACAAAGGATCAACGGCATTCTATTTTGGATCAAAGGCATTCTATTTTTTTCAGTTGAAACACTGAAAAAAAAAAAGTGTTTCAACAGGGCAGGCTGGCGCCCTATGGGACGCAGAGGTGATAGGGTAAGGATGCAGAGGATAAGATCCAGGATAAGATTTACTTATCGGTCAGCTCATCATCAGTGAGCAGCCGCAGAATCACAGGTGCAGCTTGGCAGGAGATGGACTCAGGGTGAAGACACAAAATCAACAATGACAACACTGTTATTCTTTATTAGTGTGAATGCTGGTAAGCGTGTGTGTGTGTATGTGTTTCGACTGCTGCTGTGTGCACAGTGTTTGCTCTACAGCCATCATTTTATCCTCACGTAGCCATCGTTGTTGTCTTTCCAACAGCATGTCTTTCAAAGCTCACAGATGTAAACGTTTTTAAACTGTGTGGATCCAAGTGGAGGGATAATCCTCTAACCGACCCATAGAAATACATTATATTTTCAGACAGGAGTTTGTCTCAACAGCAGGAAAGACCCCACTTTTTAAATTGCTCCTGCGGCCAAAGTTTTGACAGCAGGAACATGAAGAACACACTGTTGTATAGAACAGGTCCTCGGGATCGTCACCATTTGAAAATGATTTTGATGGGAGTTAGGGTCTTGGATTTAGAAGCAGTTGTTCAACAGGTGCACCGAGGCAGATTTGACAGGGTTTTGCCACAGAGTAATAGTGTGTCAGTAGTTAGTCCTGGACAACTAGATCAAGCATTCCGATTGGCCCATGAAATTCAGGATTCTGTTTGATTGGTGCATTTGTTTTCAGCAGACAGGTGGTTCAGATCTGGGCTTTTGGAGTCAGTTGATGACTTTTAGAATCATCTTTTCTGACTGGATCATTAAAACTTAAAGCATTGATCTTTCTGCAGTGGATTCTCCCACATTTCAGTGATATGGTGAATAAATGAATATTGTAAAGTCAAAATACACAACGTCGTAGTCTCACTTCAAGCACTTTATTCCTTACGTCTTGTTTTTCCGCTCACCCACAATAAGAACAACCCACCGCAGGCAACAGTACTCTCGCGATATAACAGAAAATGACAAGTTAACAATCTCCCTCTTTCTTTTTTAAAAATAAAAGTATAAATATCCCTTTTAAACATTTGTATACATATATATGTAAACAAAACAAAAAAACATTGTCAACATTATAGAACATTCAGGAAACATTTCAATGTGCTTTGCTTTACTCAAAGCGTACTATCACTGCACACAATAAACAAGAGTGCATTTTAATGCAAAGAAAACTTCGTAAACAAAGGATCACAGTATCCAGAGTCCTTCATCTAGTGCTTTTAGAAGGGTTCTGGATAAAACTCCCTTTTTTTTTTTTTTTCAGACAATCAGCAAGTTGGGATTTGAAATCTGACCAACCAATCTGTCTGATTTTAATGGATTGTATGAGCTCTTTAATGCTGCTCATTTCCAGCCCCAGTCTCTTCTCTGTAACCTGCTTAGTGGACTTGAGTGCATCAAACAAGGAATGATTGTCAGGCACACAGATCAACAGAAGAGCATTCAGACCAGTGTTACCAGTTTTAAGCTCAGAAAAAAGTGTTGCCAGGAAGACAGCACTGTCTATTCCAGGGGTGTCAAACTCAAATACACAGTGGGCCAAAATTCAAAACTGGAACAAAGTCGCGGGCTAACGTTAATATTTACTGAAATACATTTATTCCTCCAGATATAAGAATGAATCTTTTCTTATGGACTCAAACACATTTTGCTGAAAAACTGAATATGGAACAAGCAAAGCTTAATACTAAACAATATATATATTAGCTGTATAATACCAGCAGGCCAGCTCTAATAGTAATTTGGTATGGCTTCGGGCCAGAGTTTGACACCTATGGTCTATTCCATCTGACATGGCAAGAGTTTCTCCTGCCAGTGTACTTCTGACCACACGTCTGATATTTTTTTTATTTTTTAGACTGCCAAAAGAGAGGACAAAACTTTCCTCCTTTACCCATAAGGATGATTAATGCCCCTCCTTGAGTACCGCCAGCGGGAAGGTTGCCAAATGAAGCGTCACTGAAAACAACCAATGCCAAATCCTCACTGTTACCCAAGTGTTGAAACTTAAGAGTCACTTTCTCTACTTTAAGTTTATGGATAACTTTGTTCACTTCATGAATGGACTGCACAATTGCACCTTTGATATTAGATCCCAGGCTGCATGTGTCAAACGTAACATCTGGTCTCGTTTGTTTGGCAACCCACAAAATCTGTCCTATTTTTGACCCGAGTTGCTCCCGTTCTGTTTCACTTAAGGAAGCATCCCTCTGTACAGCCCGTGCTGCTTGTAACTGAACCGGTTGTAGGTTGTCAATGCAAAGTTATTGATGCACCTCTATTACATCATTAACTGTACAAATGTCCATACCAACATAAAAAAACTGTCATGTTCTTCACGGCCCACAATTAAGGTAGATTTCAGTACAGGAATGATGAGTTGCAAAGTGACTTGAACCAGCCCAAAGGAAATCATCAACGTGACATGCAAGCACTCCTGTAATCTCAGATTGTTCATTCTGCCAATAGAACACTGTGGGATCAACCTGTGATATTTTACCACCAGTTTTGAGCATAATGTCTTTGACCTTATTGTACCAATAAAGTGAAGCAATTATTTCATTTCAGCTCAAAACATTCAGCTATCAGCATTCACACAGCAATTTCTTCAGAAAATGCATTTTCTAGTTGATTTTTAAGTATCTGCAATTCCTTTTGGATGTTGTATTTAGCAAGAATAGAGTATGGTCTACATTTTATTGTTAAAGATTCACTTTCTGTGGCTTTAACATGGTTAAAATCATAAACTGGACACTTTCACCTTGCTCCCTTGTGAAAGCAGTCAGTTATATATTTAAAATATTAAGTAATCTGAGGCATGTGGTCGTGTTTATTTCCAGGAGGAGACCCTGATGTTGAGCTCTCTGAATGTGATCGAAGACGCAGAGTACACCTTCCATGCAGCTTTCCAGGACCATCAGTACAAGGTGACCACTCACTGAAAGCCACTCTTCACAACCCTCTGTGGTACTCTCTTCTGCAGACCAGATGTTTACCACAGCAACTTATTTAACAACAAACAAGATCTTTCATTTTGATTCACTGTTGAGAACTTAACATGTGCCTCACATGTTGGTGCATTATATCACAGAGCTGGTGATGATGTTACTGATATATCAGCAGGTTTATTTTTCTTTCAGAGACATGAAACAGAAGCTTCCCTAATATTTGTTACCCCTGCTTATTGGAGTCCGTATTAACATGATGTGGCAATAATAAAAAAAATATTGATCTTTTTTTTTTAACTGCATTGTCACAAGTCATGGATAATTTCTCGTGTCTTTACTCTTTAATCTGCTTTTATAAATGCTGATACCAGCAGATCGTCAAACAGCCAATATTTTCAGGGGACCTCTACATTATGTTATCTTTCCTAACGTCGTTAAAAACAAAAGGAAATGTATATTTCAGTTGAAAGTCACATAACCTATTGGATTTTGTTTTTAATAACTTGATGCGGTTGGGTTTCTGTATTTGGAAATTGTGCACTTCTCTATTTCATACTTCCTTCGTGGTTCATTTACGTACAAGATGCATGAATTAGGAAACTAGTAGAAAGTGTGGCATGCAAGCATCTGTGAAACCATTTTTCACTCACTCTAAAAATTAAAAACTGCAGTTGATGAAGTGCAAAAACCCATTTTGGAAAACTGAAAAGAGACACACACACACACACACACACACACACACACACACACACACACACACACACACACACACACACTTTTATGAATTTTGAAATATGCATTTGATTTCTTTGACCTCTCTTCTGTTTTGTGAGCAACTGGGGAGCTTCCATCGAGGGCTAAAATGGTCTAAATTCTTTCTGTTCCCACAAAGAAATTATTCTGCAAAGTGTTGTAATCGAGTGCAGCATCAAGGCATCTTTGTGGATAAAAGGATTCACGAGGTTGAGCAGACTTAAAAATTGTCTGTAAGCTTGTTATCTAGCTGGGATCTGAAGATGATATGCTGCGGAGGGTCAGTGAAGTCACCCTAGTTATAAATAATGATATGTCATTCCAAGGCAGGCTACACAGCTGTCATTACACGAACATAACACTGGCAGAGGTTTAAAGGTGAGGGTGAAATGGGTTTTAATAAGCACCCAGTGGGGCGCAGATAACGTAGGAGCCAAGAGCGTCTGAGACAACACATTTCACAACGCTGTGCAGTTAGTTGAAATGTTTGGTGGTTTTGAGTTAATTGCCAAAAGTTATGATCCTAACCTTAATCATCTGACTAGACCAGGCAGTTGGATCTTTACTGAAACTACAAATTTTGGTATCTGGGACGCTGTGAGTCCAGGAGCTGACTCTACAACTGCACTTGACTCTTTACCCCTTAAAGCCGTGTAACGTGTAACGTTAACGTGTAACCCTCAAAGCTCTTTTATGAACTGAGTGGCTTCTGTCATTTCTCAGGCTTATAGAACAAAATGACTGAGTGTGCATCAGCAGTTGGTGAGGGTGGCCTCTGTTGATGCAGACAAACCATTCTACAGGTGGTCAAACCGTTTTTATTGGTGTGTATATACCAAGGTGTCAAAGCTCGTCATAAAGGGTACCTGGAAGGTTGTCAGATGTCTTGATGGGGAACAGAGTTAAAAGATGAGCTTCAGTCAGCAGAGCAGATCTGAGGTTACTGACTTGACCACTTATTCTTCCCCTGTTCTCAACAGGTATACATGGTGCTGCGACCACATGTGAAGGAGTTCCTGCAGGCCATGGCAAAAATCTACGAGGTGTGTGTCAGTGTGTAGATTAGCAAATAGTTTGGTTATTTTGAGCCTCATTCACACGTTAAACAAATTATTTTTCTGTCACTGCTTTAACGTGGAGCAGTTAAAAGTGTGGAATTGTACCAACTGCTGTGCGTGCTCTGTTCCAGCTGTTCGTTTACACGTGTGCGAAGAAGGAATATGCCGAGAAGATCCTGGACATCCTGGACCCGCAGAGAAAGCTGTTTCGGTATGAGCTGCTTCCACTTGTGTTTTGTAAACTCGGTGCTTGAGTGCAGAGACGTGCGGATTCGCACTGCTGCTGTGTTGCGTGCTCAGAAATTCGACATGGCCTGCTTCAAATGTTCCCTTTAACATTCTGCCCGTGCCATACAATGAGGACGGTAAATGTGAGTTTCACTTGTGATTTCTCTGGTAGACACCGGCTGTATCAGGACGACTGTGCCTGTGTTCTTGGCCACTACATCAAAGATCTCAGCATCCTCGGGAGGGATCTGAAGAAGACGGTGGTTCTGGATAATGCACCCCACACATATCCATATAATGTAAGTTTAAAGGCTGTGTTCTTTGATTTTCTCTGAGCCCCACTTGAATGACTGAACTTCTCACCCTGTGCTAACCCGTCCACCCTTCGGAGAAAGCTCATTGCACCGATTGTATCCACTATCTCATTCTTCGAGCTAACAGTAACAGTATAAAGAATGAGACCAGGCTTAGATACTGGGACTTTAGCTCCATCTGGTGGAAGATGGCTGCATAACATTTATGGCACAACAACTTATGGTAACTGGGCATCAATTAAAATGTTAATAATTAGAATAAACGACTACGTCTGGCATCGACTGACAGTAGTGGCGATTATTCATCTTGTTGACTATTCGCACACATCCTTAATTAATTACTTTGTTTTGCTCTGTCAGCACTTTGTTGCTGTTACTAACTTTTAATAACATGTTTGTTTGTTTTTTGTAGTTGTTGAACACGATTCCCATCAAGAGCTGGTCTGGGGAGTCTGATGACAGAGAGTTGCAGAAGCTCATCCCCTACATGGAGAAACTGTCTGCAGCTGTAAGTCTGCTTACATCTTCTGTGTTTACTGTGCGCTTGTTTAAAATGGATTCAGAGGCAACAACATGTGCTTCCTCCTTCACTGCACCAGCATCATTGTTTTTGGTCCCGGCAGGCGGCTGTTTTCAGAGAAAAACCCCGCTGCTCTGCAGGTGCTGCTCTGCACCGGACAGCAAACCCATACAGATGGCATTTATCAGTGCCTCACGTTTACTTTAGAGATTATGAGAGAACGAGAGCAGATCTTTGAGAGTAAAAGTGTGAGTTACAGTAGTCAGCTGGACACAAGCGCCAACCAAATTAAAGGATTGAGCTTTAAGGTCCGCATCAAGTCGAACTGTATGCTAGCGTTGTTTCGGCTGCCGCCAAGTGGCCACTCACCTTGTTACGTGAGTTACAGTTAACAAAAAAGATTTTAAAATGAATATAAAATTCAGATAAGTAGCTTTGATCGTCAGCTTTAGTGAATGCCTCTCGTCCGTGAGCCTGCTTCCTGCGATCTATACAGACGTTTAGATGTGTGGCAGGCGGACACTTAATCGACTCAGAGCTCATTTGCATCGGTTTTGTTAAACAAATGTTTAATCGTGTCTATGTGTGATGGTGCCTGTGATAAGATGCAAGCGTTTGTCTGTCTTTAATCTCACGAGATTCAAACATGCTAGTGTGTTTTTTCTGTCTGTTATGTAGCTGCAGTTAATAATGGTCATAAACTATTAATCTATCATGTACAACAAAGAGTTCTCACATGCTCGCATTCGATAAACTAGAAAATCTTCACCATTTAATACAATGATTGATTTATATTAATAGTTGAGGCTGTAAGAATGCACGGTAACTGGTGTGGTTCTCTTACAGCACATTTCTACTTAGCCCTAGTACAAGTCTCATTTATGCTTCGCATTCATTTGTGCCTCACAGACTGGACACGTGAATATGGTGGGATACATGTTGTAATATTGGGCGGATCCATTCTGGGTTTAGTTTTTTTTATTGTCAGCGTTATAATTTGGCCCCTTGTTTGAAAACTTTGCTGCATAAACCTGTCCGTGTTTGGGATGAGTCGCATGCTGCGCTCGCGTCCTGTTTTATGTGAACATGCTGATGGCTGGAGCGGGGAGGCCCGGGCTGGCTCGCTGAGTTGATAACCTTGTCGTGTAGCTGCTCAGCGTCACCGTGCTTGTGGTTTGGTGAGGACAGATAGTGAAAAGATATTCTGGGCATGCCGGGCAGGCTAAGTGCTACAGACTCAGATTGTCATAGAGAAAATGGATTTTCCTTTTCTTTTAGGGTTGTTGCTGATTCCCCGGTCAGTGAGCTGTGAGTGAAACAGCTGGTTATCTGCAGAAGCATCTGCCTGATGTCTTTCCTCTCCCGGTTTCATGATTGACTCTGAATATCTGAATATCTCTCGCTGGTGTTTTTTCAGGAGGATTTTCGGGAGGTGCTGAAGAAGAGGAAGGATCACGTCCACAGGCTGCTGTCAGAGGACTGACAAACCCCCCACTTTGACTGCTTAATGTGACTTTCACAGCCCATGTTTGCTTTGGCGAAAAGGCAGAAGCCAGTTGGACCTAGGTAACCTGCAGACTGTTGGTTCGTGGTGGACCTGTGCGCCCTCCCCCGTCCTCCCGTTGGCTTGAAATGACAGCAGAGCGGTGTTTCAGACATGCTGCTGGTCGCTCAACAGATTACACAAGCAATAAACTCATATCTGTGTATATATATATTTACAGCTCAGAATCCAAAATATGTTGTTTATAGTCCTGATTTTTTTTTTAATTTATTAACTATATTGCAAATCTACAGCTGTTATCTGTATATTTTAAAATGTTTTCTTATACAATAAAATATCCCTGATAATAACTGGGGAAAATAAAGCATTCGTGCCTAGGTGTCATTTGATTTTCATATTTAGATTATGTTATTTTATATGATCACCTTATCTTCAGTTGTTGAAATTTTTCATTGAGCATACAGACGACTGTGAGGAAGAGGAGGAAGCTACATGTTTGGAGAACACATGGGCTCAAGGAGGCTGAACTAAAAGAGAGTCAGACAAAAAGAAATATTAATAAAGTTGAGGTGATTGAATGGAAATTGAATTCCAATCATTCCACGTTCAGGTCTCCCTATTTTTCAAGGGTGAAAGTCTTATGTTTCCAGGAAACGCTCCTCAACATAGCGAAAAGCAGCGATGTGAGAATTTCCTCTAAGGAAACATCCTGTAATAGGATTTTCAAAAGATTTGTTTCTCAGGCATGAAATAAATAGATTTTCAAAAATCTCAGCTGCTCTCTGCACTGCCTCTGCAGGTATCTGTAACCCTTTGAACATCTGCACCGCTGCAGCAGAGCTTTAAACTTGTTTCTATTCACAATAACTTAATGCGCAAACCCTGCTCATCACTTCCTGTTAAGGAGGAAATGGAAGTATCACAAGGGCAAGTGGAAAGATGGTAACGCATGCGCACACCTTTCCTAGATCACTCCTTTATTACCATTGGTAATCTGATATTCACTGACAGCACATTAAGCATCCCAGGATCCATGTGTGAGTCACAGACTTCATTCACCAGTGGCTTTTATGTATTGTTTGTGGGCAAAGATGTTAAACGCTTTTCTTTATCTATTTGGTGAGAAATTCCAGGAATCAGATGTTTAGAGAAAATGGGGCATGCGCAGTAAAGTTACACACAATCCGAAAATGTTTGGCGTCTGTTCGTCGCGCCCGAGGCCACCGAGGAGTTATCAGTGGACTGTTGGAAGTTGGAGTGACTGATAATGAAAAGCCCAACAAAATCAGCAAAAACACAATGACGTCTCTATAACCTTAATTTTGAAAAGTTCATCACTTATTATTGAGTGAAAAGACTTTCTATAAACGGGTTGTCTGTAGTAGCTGATGCTGTCTGAGTGAGCATTAATATACTTGGAGTTCACGCGCTCATCCTGTATATGAATATCAGAGGCGCGCCGAGGTTTGGTTTCATTGTAAATATTTACTGCCCTGTTTAGATGCACTCGTGTTCGTGATGGATGTGATTGTTCATGTTGAATTTGAAGGTAAACTAAAAGTAAGTGCCTCCTCCTCCTCCTCCTGCTGCTGCCGCTCCTCTGCCTTTATTTGCTCCATATGGTGTTTGACATGGTACCCAGGAAGGAAAAAAAAAAACTTGTGTGGGCGGAGGAAAAAGCCTAGTATTTTGTCCGTCCTGAAATTTGATTCAGAAGTTCGGGATCCTGGAAGACAAAAAGCAAACGGAGGGGGAGGGAAGAAAGGCAGACGAGGACGGAGGGTTTTTTTTAAACTGCGAGGAGAGTAAACTCACCCAAATACTCCGCAACCTCCGACTAAAGTAAGTTCATTTATAAGAGTAATGCTTCTTGTTCCGCTCATCAGCACATTTGGGTATTTCGTTTCGCCAAAGTGAGGCAGGTTTGTCTGTGAAATGAAATGAATCGCTTTAATTGCTGCTGGATGCCACAAAATACACGATTCGTGATTTGTGAATGACCCGTCCTTTACGCGTAGCTTTCACGCGTGCGTTTTCCCCTCATTTGATTTATTTATCTATCAATAAATGAGGTGTTTCCTGCAGCTGCTACACTGAGCCCGAGAAGCTTCGTGGAGGAGGCATCGTATAAAGTTTTTGTTTTCAGAGAGTGGCTCAACACTGAAGGGAAAGTTATTTTTCAGCGGGTTTTAAAGCCACATACCCCTCTCCGCCCCCTACGCGCCACATCCAGGCCAGCTCCGATAACCGCCACCGACATTTATTCCTCCAGACCTTCAAGCCCCGTGGCTCCTAATTGATCTCTATACATGGTAAGGTCCTCGCTTGTTTGGAGAAACGTCGCCGTGCGCGCCCGCTCTGCGCCACAGTTGGTTGTGCGCCAAGAAAACCCAGAGAAAAATGCTCCAGATTCAATCTGCAGATGTTAATGAAGCCTTTGAAGACAAAGGCGCGTGACTGATGTTATTTTACGCACACCTGGCAGACGCTTTTGTCCAGTAAGTGCATTTTATGTGCTTTAGAGTTCATAAGTGCTGGAAACATTCGTCCGTGTGTATGCATATGTGTAGAAAACAGTCATAAATGAATATGTATTTATAGATTGTATTTACTGTTGTAATACAGGAAAAGGTACAGTGTTACAATAACTGCTTAGGATTATTTGTGATATCAATAGTGGAGTTGAAGTAGTCCATGAAGAGCCATAAAGGAGATGTTCCAGTAAGCTGCTTCTGTGCTTTTTTAGACCTTTTTAACTAACTTGAACACCTCTGGTTCAGTTTCACATCATGAGATGGGAACAGGTGAAACGTTGCCCTGTTTCATCCTCCAGAGTTCTCTTAGAAGAAAGCTAAAGTCTGACCTCACAGTAGCAATGTAACACAAGATTTTCCATGAATCCACGAGTTTCTGAATTGAAATCTCATCAGTGTTATAATCCTGTGTTTTTTGGATTTGAAATATGTGTTTTTAAAATTTGTAGCTTCTAAAACTTTGGTCAAAGCTGCCAGGACAGGAAATACTTTTCACAAGATGCCAAGAACTGATTATCAGTACTGAAGGGACGTGTAGTGACATCCACACTTCAAAATATAACTTTAGAGATCCCTGATGGTGACACACTGAGCAGTCGGAGCACTTTGCTCAAGAAAGATTAGAAACAGGGGGGACGTTATGTGAATACTTCGAGTGCCTTTAAATCTTGTTAATAAACACATTATGTCTCATTTGTTTAATCAGTATGTGAGTAAATACACATTTAACATTTCTCCCTGTTTCAGTTTTGCTCGGCAGGTCAGCTGTTTGCTGTAGCTTCATGGTTTTGGACTTCTTATCTCCCAAAATATCGATTTGCTCCTTTTAGGTGAAAACGGTCAAAGCATATTTATTACACCTCTGCAGTGCTTTCCATTTTACTACATAGATATTTGAGTCATCCTGCTGCGAAATACGAGCCAAAAGGAAGATTTTAACTAACAATAAGCTCCCTCCAAAGTGTTGAAACCTGCAGATTCACACAGTCTCATGTGTGATACGTTTAAAGGATGCAGGGCAACAGCACGGTGCACGCCAGCCACCTTCTGGACTTCCCGCTGTAGATCATAAAGCTGGAGTCTGTGATTATTGTGACGTGCTTCGGTGTGCACGAGAGTGTGACGCATTCGTGTGCTGATTTGCTGAGTTTCTCTACTGACAGGGATTCAAAACTGATGAGAAAGTGTTCCCAACAGAAACAGGGGAAGATAAACTTTGACATCCTGTCAGTGATGATTATTGTATAACCATGTGCATAAACCCATAATTTCCTCTATCCTCCCCCCCAAAAAAGCCCGCATAAAGCCCCAGTGAAGTTTTTGAGTGTTAGCGTCTCCCTCAGCGCTGACCTTTCCCCTGAGGTCAGGGCTGTTCTGGTCAAGACAAACAGATTCCTGAAGCAGGATATAAATTGGGCCTTACAGGTAGAAGAAAAGCGCAAAGACAGCAGAGGCTTGAAAGAAAGCGGATTACTGACGATATTTAAGGGAAAATAAAGATGAATCACTGTGTTTTCTCGGGGATATTTTTTCAGACGTGTGTATTAATCAAGCTTTTCTGACACTTTGGGGAATTAAGGTGATTTTCTCCCTCTTGTCTCTTTCTGCAGTCTGATGTTTTAAACTGATCTTGGCCTGATTTCCACCTGGACCTCTTCCTGCTCCTCTCAGGCTCTGTGACTATGAGCACCTCGGGGCTTCAGGCCACTAACCGGCAGAATGCAAAGGAGCTCGACAGCATGAAGGAATCCATCAGCGATATCATCAACCAGCTCCAGGACATCGACCCGGCCAGGCTCTCCTTCTCCCCCTTCCTGGATCTGGACACTCAGATCTCTTTGGCTCCGGTGTCAGACAGCCCCGAGTCTTCGGTGGAGGAGCTGCACTCGTCCTCCCACTCTGTCTCCGGCTCCCAGCGCTCGCTGGAACTGCCACCAGCGACGGATCAGCCAAGGAGTGAGTTATTACCGCTGCTTTTTACTGTCTCCTCGTCGGAGCTGTAGGATTTGAAGGGAGGCCAGAGCAAATTAGCAAAAGCTAAAGTCGGATTGAGTACAGGCTGGATCCAAATAGAGTTAGGACAGAGTCTGCAGAGGAAAAAAAGCATTGTTTGTGTTGAATGGAATAAGCTAAGAGCAATTATATCACAAAAACATTAAGAAAAAACAAGTTAAGTCATTTTCCAGAAGAGAAAAAACTTTTAAAATCCTTGACTTTAGTCAGATTTTGGAAAAATCAGCTTTGAATTCTGGGTAAAATATCATAAAAACTTGAGTTGTGTTTTAGGAAAAGGAGCTTTTTTTTTGTAAACAAGACAAACATTCTTATAGTTAGATTTAATATTTGTGTGAGAGAACCAAGTCCAAGCTGTGAGGGAAACAGTTAAAGTTGGTGTTGGTGGGTGACTCCCATCTGTAATGTGAAGTGTCCAGATGTTTGTAACCCTTCTCAACAGCTTCTGGTGTTTAATGTGTGCTGTTTTGTGTCCTTGCAGCAGCGGCGGTCTGGATGTTTTTACGTTTCGGTCCAAACCATTTTTCTAGAGCTTTAATTTGTGTCTGAGGGCTTCTGTTGGTCTTTGGGCTCTCTTCTGCATATCGCACCCGTCAGATGCTTAATTAGAAGTGAATGAAATGTAATGAAAATTAAAGATGACACGTGGTTTTTGTGGCAGTCGGGATGCACCTCATGATGTACGACTTTACTTTTTATAAACAAATCCCATTTAAAGACCAAAACCAACAGCGAGTTGGTGCGACCGTCTACACTTTAGATAGATTTTTAAAGAAGCATCTGTACAGGACTATTTTCTGTGTATTAAAACACAACCCTTTGGTTAAACTATGTCACACTTTTAGTATACAGAAAATTTAATTCCTTTCACTGGTTGTTGGTTGTTTTGGTCCTTTTCATTAGATTATTTGACAGTAATGCAAATACACTCACATCGACCCGTCCAGGCTCTCCTTCTCCTCCTTCCTGGATCTGGACCTTCAGATCTCTTTGGCTCCGGTGTCAGACAGGCCAGTTCATTAGGGACACTTGCTAGTACCAGGTTGGGGCCCTTTTTTGTCTTCTGGTTGTTTTAGGGCATTGATTTAACAAGGTGCTGAAGTTTGATTGAGATTTGTTGGCTGCATATCCATGACATCAATTTCCCGTGCTCTATTGGATTGAGATCTGGTGACTCTGGAGGCTGTTTGAGTGCAGTGAACTGATTATCTATCAGCTCGGAGCGCTCTAAAAGGTCACCTCTGACATCAACAAGGCATTTCCATCCAGAGTGCTGCTGCTCACTGGATTGCTTCCCTTCGTCAAACCATTGTGTTGTGCAAGAAAATCCCAGCAGATGAGCAGTTTCTGAAATATTCAGATCAGCCTGTCTGACACCGACGATCCTGCCACATGCAACGTCACTTAAATCACCTTTTCTTCATCCTAGTGTTCAGTTTGAACCTCAGCAGGTGGTTTTGATCATGTCTTCACGCCTAAATGCACTGAGCTGCTGCCATGTGATTGACCTAATAAAATGGCCCGTGAATGCATATATCATTACTACAGCTCAACCAAAGATGAATTAAAGTTCAAAGCAATTATTAGACTCTTTATTGGTTCATTTAAATGTTTTGATATATCTTTTTTTCCACACATATTTTCAGTAGCATTGAAATGACTAGAGAAATAAATAAAACATAATAACAAACCTTTCAAATATAGATTTCACAAATGTGTACACAAAGCCAGCCTGTTAAGGACACTGTGTATTAGGCTAATATTACCTACTGTTTACATGCTTCGAATACTAAACTATGAACAGTCATTTATGAGCAGGCCAACAGCCTGCAGAAATCCAGCCTTATAGTAAATGTAATTAGTGTGTAAGCACCGCAGTTCAACCACGTAAACTAGAGGTGCCACTAATTGCTAATCTTGTAAGAACAGTTTATATGAGTATTTCGACTCTGCTTTGTATTTTGAAAGTAAGAAAGTGAATGATTGATTGGAGTAAGTCTGCAGCTGATTGCTTTTGATGTTTTTTTTTTAAATGTGCTCTGATTCGAACAGGCTCTGCTCCTTGCCACCAGCAGTCTGGCGTCATTCTCCCACAAGAGCCTCGAGCGCATCGTGGGGAGGAGGGGGAGCTGGATCAAACTCTTTCCAGTCCTATCATCACGGCGCGCAATTTGGACGCCGCCACGGAAAACTGCGTCGGCCCTCCAACCCCGGCCTCTCAGGGAGACATTCCCAACGGCACAGACGCACCGAGATGGAGTCCAGAATCCACCAATCTGGACTGCACTGTGGACGAGGGTCGGCCTCTGATAGGGCCGCCGCCGGAGAGCGTGGAGCTGGCTGTGTGGAGCTCCGAGGGCCGGGGAGAGACTTGCGTGGCTGCGCGGGAGGCTTCGGATCGGGGGCAATGCCGCTGCTGCCAGTGCACATGCTGTCAGAGCAGCCGAGTCCCCGCTTTCTTCTCGGTGCTGGCCTCGCTTCTGTGTGCGTCCGGGATCCTCTATGCACTCTATTTCTACGTGCCCATCAAACCCCCTGACTTCCCTGACGTAACCAGCCGCATCGTTTTCACCTTGTGCTGCTGTGTGGTGGCCGCTGTCCCCATCCTGCTCGGTATGCGTCTCACAAACACACACACCTGCACGCTGACATTCAAAAACAGCCATGTGAGAGCCTTGAATGAAAGATAATGATTAAGAAAGGATTTGGTTTGTCTGGCTGCTTTGTCTTGGAATGCTTCAGTGTCTCCTGTCCTCTTTAATTTCATGCGCTTTCAGCCTCAGTAGCAGCAGACGTCTCCCAGGCCTCTGGGGAGAAGCATAATTTCCTTCTCCTTCACATAGCTTTAAATGGAAACTACAATAAGAGGCTGGCTGTGTCCTTCATCTCCCAGGCTGTGGCCTAATTGTTCGAGAACATTTTAATCACTTCCCAACCGAGAGTGACTCGGAATAAGAGGGCAGGTGGTAAAAAAAAAGGTCAGGCTGGTAGCTGTGAGGAGCATTTGCATGTGGGCCAGTCTACTGGCGTTTGCTTCACATTCAAATGATGGAATTGCAAAAACAAAGTGTGCTGTCAGGATGAGCGCGCTGTTTGCGGAAAGATGGCCCAGATTCAAGATGCTAACTGACTTATTGCTCCTTTATCCCTCGCAGCGATGCTCATGGGTGCAGCCTGCCAGTTCTGCAACGGCTCCTTCGATCTGCAGGAGTCGTTTCCCAGAAGAGGTGCGGTTCAGCAGCTTTTCGTCACCACATCCCTGGAGCAGTTACTCCTCTATGTCCTGAACCTTGTTGTTATGGCTGCGTTACTGCCTCAAGACCAGCTGAAGTTGGTGCCTATCCTGGTCATAATGTTCATCTTTGGAAGGTGAGGCTCAAAAGCGAGAAAGGTGGAAAGCTCCTGTGAGCCAGTGGGGTTGGTCCGACCTTACCGGATGCACGATTTGTTTTTCCTTTCTTCCCCTTCTGTGGTCACTCTCTTCCCCATTCTAGCCATTTGAATTACCCACTGTGGATGGGCCTGCTAGCTGCTGGCTTGTTGGAGGACTTTACATAAACGTCTCAGCAGCCTCCACGTCAGCTGAATTTCCATAATCCTTCTATCTGCGTAGCCGGAGTGCTACACAAATAAGGACCAATAAATCCGCCTAAAAGTCAGGTCTAGAATAACTCCAAACTGTTACACACAGATCACTTTGTTCCCAGCAAAGAACTCTGACATTTTAAGATGAGACCGTGATGTCCCCACGGAGAGTTAACCCTGTAACGCCACGTGTATCATATTTGACTTTTTGAGACCTCTACATCACCAGTAACACATTTTTAAGTAATAAATAGTGGATTTGGCAAATACGATATAAATTAAAACCCATATATGGAGATTAATATTTAATATCTTATTTTTTTATTTGGCAGAAAAGTCGATAAAGACAGGCTTTATTGAATATTACACCTGCAACAACCTAAGAGTTTCTAGCCATGCTGGCAGCCAGGCTTTCCTGTGAGCCCAGTGTTGTCATCAGTGTGCAAACGTGCTAATTAGTGACACTTTTTTCTGCTTCACAGACCAGAATTGAGAAAAGTCCAGAGTTAGTACACTGAATAGGAAGAGTGCAAAATGCCAACCCCATGTTGAAACTAGACAGAGGTAAAGGGGACCAAGACCAAAAGGTTAATGACTTTTTGTTACAGTTGCAAAAATAAAAAGGAAACCCATTTTGAGCCAGCACTTTAAGGAAAGGTTATTGAAAGATGTTTCAGTGATCAGTAGTTCACGCAAAAGTGTGACAACCACACACGTTTTCTCCAAAAGGAGTTTATCCTCTGTGCACCATAAATGACTGCGATGGCGTTGAGATAGTTACTTTAGTCCAAAGCGATGCACTGACAGGCTGACACTGCCGTTTGTAGAGCCACGCCACTGACAGGGCTAAAAATGAACACAACCACTGTCATTAACAAACCCAAAGAGAAGCTCTGGCTCTGCGTCACAGAGCGGTGCAGAGCTCAGACTGCGAGCCTCAAAATTTGCCAGTTTTACAAAGTGAAGTTGGTTTGTGCATCTGATTTATCAACCCTCTTATTAGATATTAGTTAGGCCTCATTTGTGACCTCCTGAAGTTTTGTCTCCTTTACTTTGGTCTCTAAGATCTGAGTGAAATGCAGCATCTGTCTCTTAACCTGCTCATTTAAACAGCCCGTCGCTGACTGCGTCTGCACTGCTGTTTGATGCTGGACGGGTATTACTCAGTTGGTTTTTAAAGCTGAGCAGCTGTCTGCTGTGGCCAGTAAAAAACGAGAGTACAAAAAACCCCAGTAAAACTGTGGTTTCGAAAGTTGCTATAAACTGCTGAGAGCTGTTTGTGTTATTGCACCCACTCCCAAAAAAAGGTCAATTTATGAGCCTACAAATCGATTGTAGCAACATTTATTGCAGTGCAGTGAAAGGCGTATATGTATTTTGGGAGACTTTATTTAAAAATATGGAGTTATTAAACATGTCTGGCAGACTGAGCTTAGCCGATTGGAGGTAACGCTGGTGGGGAAGCTGTGAGTGTCTGATTTCCTGTTTGATGTTTTCTTTTCGTGCTCCTCAGGCTTGTTTACTGGGTCGCCCTGAACACGTGCGTCTCCTGGCGAGGCTTCGGCTCCGGCCTGAGCGTCTTCCCACTCCTCGCCATGGTGGCTCTTAATCTGTTCCTTGTGTACATGCTCCATCTCAGAGAGCCACTTTTTGGCTCTCAGGACGTCCTCTATAATCAGGTCACCCCCTCTTCCTGGTCATCACAGAGCCCGAGTGCCACACCAGACATCCTGGACGCTCAGTGAAGAGGCGAGCTGCCTGCTTCCTTCTCCGAGAGGAGGAGATTTTTCCAAAAATAGCCCATTCCTGTGGTCTGCAGTTCAGCACAGCTACCCGTGCTGCCACTGCAACCTCCAACTCTGTGACGGCTTGACTTGTGTTTTCTTGCTCCTCCCTATACACAACCTTTTATGTGGATTCATGCTTATTATCTGAAATGCAAGAGCTCCGCCTGCTAGTGGCTGGGGACGCCTTTGAACAATGCTGTAGTCATAAAACATTTGTCCTTTTAAGCTATTCCTGTGCCTACATTTAATGTTTTGAACTCTAAATACTTAAAAGCTATATATACATACATATATATGGCTGGATTTGGTTTGACCGAAACACGAGCAAAGCAGCTGCAGTTGTCAGACTTTATTATTATTTGACAAAGTTTGTACATGATGAAGACAGAATAAAAGCCATTTTGTAAAAAACAAAAAAAAACAAAAAAAACCAAATGAAAAAATGTCTTCCCGTTGTTGGTTTTCCATTGACCGCTCTTTGCTTTTGCCTTGGCTGGGCGTCTATTCCTGGAGAGACGGCGGCGCGCGTTTTCAGAGCTGGGACTGTCATTATGTGATAATAACGTGCTCCATCTCCACCCTGCTGGCGTCCTCGCTGCTGCTGATGAACTTGCTCGGTTTGTGGCACCAAAACGGGGCCAAAACAAAAACGAGATGAGACGCAGTGCGTTTCGTCTGACAACTGACACTCAACTGAAGAATACCCAGGGATCCAGATTACTATAATTACAGCAGTGTTGACCCGAGGTATTCACTGAATCTGAATGCATATTTTTCACCGTCAAATCCAGAGATTTATTTGAGTTTTCCAAATAGCAGTAAAGATTGAACCACACTCACGCACGTTACAAACAACCAGCACACAGGTTTGTCAGCGTCAGACTAAATAACCGGCTCTAAAGGTATCTGAGCACAGAGCACGGTGAGAGGGGAACACAGACGTTTTGATGCGTTTCAGAGTGAATGCCTGAAATTACTTTACAAATGACTGTTTATTAAAAGACCTTTAATTTCCTTTCTTATAAATTAATGTGCAAACGTCTTGAGCCACCACTCTTTTGTTTTTCTTCAAAATATTTTGCTTCCAAGCAGCCAGACTGTCTGGTCATTTTTCAAAGTGATAAAAAGGCACCTAACTCAGCAGATGAACCTGCATTGTTTAAATGTAACACTTGGCAAAGAAATTGTATCTTAGTAGCAGAATGTTACAATAACTCATAATTTGTTCCAGTTTCTTTAGTTGAATCCACAAAAAAATCCAAAGAAAGTAACATTTTTGCCATAACAAAGTGAATCCCAAAGAGCCACGAGCCAGAAACTGGGCATGGTGAGCAGAAACAGGACAAATGGGGGACTAAAGAAGAAGTCATGTCCATCTACTGACCATCAGGCGTGGTCTCAGTGGGAGGATGGACCATTCTTAAGAAAGGGAAACGGGAAGAAAAGGCAGTGGTATGTCAAAGTATGTCAACTCTATGGAATCAGAAAACAGAACGAAAGAAAGTCGACATCCAAAGAAGAGCTTTGAGAAGTCTGGAGAAATATTCCAGAAGAAAGAAAGTTTGCCTGAGAGTTCGGACTGTGTTGAAGAATAAGTCAAATCAACCATGTACAGTGGTACAGTACAGAGTGAAATGAGACAACACCAAATAGAATTGTACAAACTGTTTTCTGTCTTCTGTATTTCCATGCATGTTTGCAGATGTTTCACCTATTTCCCATTTTCCGAGCAAAATACAAAGAAATTAGCTCAAGACTTTTGCACAGGACTGTATATAACATCAAATTTGGGGATTTCCTCAACATGTTTCCAAACAACTTTGAATAAACTTCATCTGTTACAAACTTCCTGCAAGCTGCTTTGAGAGTCAGCTGAAGTTCTGGATTTTTTTGGCAAGCAAAGTAATTCAAGTTTGAGCTTCTTTTTTCACACTCATAGTAAAATAAATTGGAGATTAATCGACGATCTGCTTGCTGCGCTGCTTCTCGTCTGTTCTGCTTTCATTTCATTTGAGATAAATTATTTTAAATCTGCACATAAAGATGTTAGATTAGCTTCCCATTCATCATCTCCATCCTCCTCCTGATGGAACCAAGAGGAAACAAACCATCACTCTAGGTCAGCAAATGAACAGAATATTAACCATTTAAACACTTTTAGACATTTAAATCTGTTTACAGAGATGGATCAGGAGATTAATGAAACACAGGTTAGACCGTGCAGGACCTCTCGCTCTCTGCTATCAAACTGAAACCACAGACTGCTGCTTTCAGCCGTTGAGCAGCTCCAATAATAAGTCAGGCGCTCCTGCAGTGTTTGATGTTATTGTGCTCTCATGCTGGTGCGAACCTTTGGCATGGCTGTGCTCTGTTTTCATGGTGCAACACTCACATGAATGGAGACAATAAGTTCAACTTCATCTGTGATCGTAAAGTAATAAAAAAAAGAGTCAACACGGACATATTTTAAATATGATCAAGCACACACACAATCATATGTGTTAGTGCAGCAGATATAAATCAGCCCTGGTAACATGACAGCGTTATTCGAGTGTGATAAATTTGATTTAATAAATGTATTTGTTATGACAACATGCTCCTGAATGCAGCTCAACCAGTAGAGCCAGGCTGTTCCTGCTGCTGCTCTGATTACCTGACATGTAAGTGAAAGTCAAAGCTCTGTTAATGCACTCTAATAATCTCCAAAGTAAGAGTAGCCACAACCCCACTGGTGTTTTTCACGATTTCTGAAGTACAGTGTAGTTGGCCAGTAATGAAACAGAAATGTGTTGTGTGGTTTTGCTCTAAAAAATAGATAAAATAATAAATAAATTAAATAAAATGGAAATGTTTTATTGACTAATGACATAAATTATGTCCCTCAAACGGTTTACTTTTTGTTTCCTCTGCACAGAAACTTAAGTTGCACCTCAAACTGTGGGGTGGGCCCCAGTGATGGGACATGGAGCCACTGTGGGTGGGATGTAACTGATAAAATCCTGCATCAAATGTGGGGCATTTCAGAAAACGTGTGAGGCTCAGTGAGTTAACCTCAGTCTGAATGTGTCACGGTGACAGTATCTGTGGATACTCTTTAGCATCGCAGAGGTTTTTACAAATGCATACATACA
This sequence comes from Rhamphochromis sp. 'chilingali', assembly GCF_963969265.1. NCBI lineage: Eukaryota > Metazoa > Chordata > Actinopteri > Cichliformes > Cichlidae > Rhamphochromis > Rhamphochromis sp. 'chilingali'. The sequence continues at coordinate 37,301,586 of NC_137932.1, read as the reverse complement.
CATATACATGAGAAACCACAGTCATAAATCACCCTTGGAGACGTTCAAGTCTGTCAGTAGCAATGTGCCTCCACTGGAGGCGCCAAACAGCTACCTAAAGACTCAATAACTGTGATCAGTCTATTTAATAATATATAGACATCTAGACACGAAAATTCAGTATTTCTAAAAGTCAAAGTCCAAAAATGTTCCCCCAGTATTGTATTAGTACTTTTAGGGATTATTGTTTGTCTGTTATTTTGGTTTTTGATTATGATTCTCTGAGGATTTGAGCTGGTTTAAAGTGCGCAGCTCGAATATGTAGCAGTAGCGCCCTCAGCAGCTCGCGCTCTGACACGACAAGAGCCCGTTTGACGTAACCAGAACCTCCAAAGATGGCGGCGTTGGTAGGTGAGTGATGTTTTGACTGAAACTACACGCTTTTCTGTAGTCGTTGGTGTCTTTTTATACTCATGCTGCTCTGAGTATTTTAAAAATGAGCCCAGGGGAGTGAACTGCACAGCGACTTGGCTGCGTTTGACGGCCGGTTTGTAACTTTTAAGGAAAGCGCCGCTGACCTTGCTCTGTCTGTGTTAGCATAACGGCTAGCCATGTTAGCGTGCAGCAGTCACATTAAACAGGTATTAAAACAGGCTTTGACAAATGTCGTGTTTAAACCACCCAGACTGCTGTTATTTTAGTTTACTAACGACTGCTTCCATACTGGATTAAAGCTGGTGCCTCCCAGTGCAAGACGACAGGTTCGAAGTGCTGATCATGGAACCAGACTTGGTGTAAAAACTTTACAATTTTAGGATTGTCACCCGAGTTTGCGATCACCACAGCTTGAGAAGCACAAGTTAAAGACTTTTTGAAAAGAGGCAGAAATTTACTACTTTTCGGCTTTGATTTGATATGTTACAGACAGCAAGAAAACTAATACATTTCTATTCCTAGATCCCCCCCGAAACCATAAAGTTATAATAACTTTTAAGTGTTACACTTTGTTTCTGGTGGATTGTCAACAGCTGGGTGCTGACATTACTTTAAGTGAACAGATGTTGCAGTGTAGTTTGGCATGCAGAGAAAGTGTTTTTCGTGTGCAGACATGGTGCTGCTCCTATAGCTTGCAAAAATCCTTCTTTGCATAGTTTGAGCAAAGGCCCCATTTATACACCTCTAGCTCTTGCACTCTCTCTAGTTGTTAAAGTTTCTTCACCTTGTGTAATAATGCGTTCTGTATTTATTTTGCAGCACCTCGCCTGGCCATATTTGGCTCTTTTTCAACAAGGTAAGAACCTTCTAATCTGGTTCCTTGTATTGAAACCGATGCTAATCTGGCCTTGTCCTGCTTACAGCTGTTACAGCATCACACTTCATAAGAGGTTCTCTTTATACTTGTGTACAAATGCATTCTGTATGCGGTCATCTTAAAAACAAATAACAAAAGGTAGTCACACACATAGAGTAGACCAGGGCTGTGCAGAGAGGTTTAAAGGGGCGGGTGCTCAAAGTTAAAAAGGGGCACATTGAACCAGGCTGAATAACAACACACATTCATCAAGAATCTAATATGGGAGGGCAGGGCTGTGTTGATCTGAGACTGTAGACATTAAAAAGTCCATAGGAGAGATGGTAGCTGATTAAACAAGTGTCATGAGATAATAACAAAATGCAAAGATTGGTGACAGCACTTGGAACCATAAGGCAACAAAAAAACTGTGAGAAATAATTTAGGCTCTGCCTGTGAATCACTCTTTGCTTCTCTTCTTCCTTCCATCCCATCATTTCATATATCACTCTCCACTTGCTGTCTATCTGAGAACAAGGCACAACTTGCTATTGCAATAAACTATAATTTAATTATCCACACCTAACAACTCTTGCACTTAATCTATAATAAAATGATGACAGAAAAATGTTATAGCCCTGCCTTTAGTAGCCTCACACAGCTCCTGCTGTTTCCTCCTCATGTCCTTACCAGGCATGTCTGGACAATGTTATATCATGAGTAATAATTTAAAATAATCCATATACATAAAACACACACATGCACGCACACACAGTGACATTTTAGACCTTCTTCAGAATACTGTATATACTATGGGCATCACGGTGCTGATCCAGAATCCTTACATTATTATTTATTACTAGAGCTACAATAATAAAGCAATGAGGAGGGGGAAGTAATAAATATGAAGTAATGTATTTATGACGATTCCATTTGTTTCACTATCCACTCTGTGCAGGGGCAAAGCTTATTACATTTTTAAACTGTAAAGATACAATAATTTTACTGCTGTAAAATCCAAATTTTGTCTTATTTAAAATATAAATCTAATATAATCTGCTTCTTAATGTATGTTTTTTAAAATACAGCGTGTGTTTTTTAATATATTATAATTATAATAATGCATAATTATGTGGACATGCATATTAGATCGTTTTTTAGTGAAATATAATCCCTCCAGAAAGGCAGGAAAAGCCCGGAAACTTACTTTAAAACTAAATATGTTCCCTAAAACGGTGACAGAGCTACAGACCCATGACAGCCTTACACAGGTAGCCAGCAGCTATGACCAGCACTACTTGTGCAGTTAATAAAAGGACAGGTAATGTTTGTCGCGCTGTTGCACACACAGCACGCTCGTTTGTTTCAGTTCGTCAGTTGCAACAAGACAGTTTACCAACGTGTACGTAATAAGCTAATACTCCTGTGTGCTACACACTACAGTGTACGCTGTACACCTACTTACTGGTTTTGTTGCATCAGTCTGTGTCTCTGAGTAAACTTGTGTTTCTCCTACAGCTCCGGACAACAAAAAATGCGCGTGTTCTTTATGAGCTCGTTCCCGGCTCATAACCAGCGCGTTCTGCCGTCAAGGGCGATCATTGGTTAAATGTGATCATGTGACTGATGCAAGCCAGATCCTTTTACGTATTTAGCAAAACTGTGATTAATAGTTAAATATTATTGTTGAGGGGCACAGACAGGAGTCCGCACGCACACACACATTAAAAATAAATAAATAAAATTTTAGTTGCCTCAACCAAAGGGCACCTTGGGCACCCATCAGGAAAGGGGCGGGTGCTCAAGCCCCTCTAGCCCCCCCCCCCCCCCTCTGCGCGTGCCTGGAGTAGACCCGATTTTACTTCTCAACGTTCTGAATTTGTTATTGGAGAAAATAACAAGATGAAGCAACCTCCAGAAAAAAACAAAGACTGAAACATTTGCTGTTAGGTTTTATTCCTCCACACTGGCAAGCAGCAGCAGCCGGCCTGCGAGTTAATCCTTTAAAGCACCACCAGGTTTTGAAGGCTCAGGCAAAATTGCCATCGCATCGCCCTCAAAGAAATCCCCCCCATCTGTCCGTCACCCGGTACCATCAAATGATGATAGCATTTCAAATGTTGTCTTTTTGTGAAGCTGAGAGCTTTTGTGGTGCATTATTTTATTGTTAGGAGTGGCTTTAACATTTAACATCCCGCTATGTCTAACTGTTACTTCTGTCCCCGCAGGCCCATTTCAGTTTTTGCTCTTCAGCACAAGAGCCTGCACAGCACTGCTAAAAATGATAACAACAGCACAAGGTGAGTTTATGAGAGAGATTCTGTGGTAACAGATACATTCAAACTAATGCGCATGGTAAAACTCTACTCTCTCTCATTCCCTCCTCCTGCTGCTGCAGCGTGGTGCCGGCTAGAGAGAAAAGCACGGCGGTGGCTGTAGCCAAACCGACGTCTGCAGCCAGCAGCAAGGGCGAGTATGTGATCACCAAGCTGGACGACCTGGTTAACTGGGCTCGCAGGGTGAGTAGATGAGAAACCGTGAGCTGTGTTAACATGCTCATGAGTATGTGCGCTGTGTTTTCATTACATGCCAAATGGAGAACAAAGCAGTCTGATATAAAGTACACATCTAGAAATAAAACCAAGTTCTCTGTCAGCATGTGATGTGACCCCACCATCAGCTGAAGAACGTTGTAAATGTGACACTGTAACTGGGGTATTATGGATCTTAACCCCCTGGGGTCGACTACTTCTGATTTTCTGTTTATATTTCACCTTTAAAAACTATTGAGCTTGTCTTGTTTGATATCATTCGTCTCAGTACAACCTCGGTTTTCTCTGTTCAGTTATTTTCTTATTTTCAGTGACCTTATTGTTTTGCCACACAAAATCAAACAAATGACTAGAATACTACACACTAACCATTCACTCCAAACACACTCAAAACTCACTATCAATATTGCTCTTGCTTTCTGCCGTCACTCCCCAAACTTTCCCCTCTTTCTAAGCAACCGAATGCCACGTGTTGTCATATAATTTAGTTTGGTTGATGTGGTGCATTTTCCCACCAATAGGAAAGGGGGTGTCCTTTTTTTTTTTTTCTTTTGTCTTTGTTCGAGGGCTGTCCTTTTTTCTTGATGCAACATCTGTTACAACAGTATTCAGGAGAAAGTATGGTGCAAGTTGTTTATCATAACTCTGTTGTTTTTTTTCTGGGTTATCAACAGAGTTTAAAAACTAGTATACAGTTTGAAGTCCAGGCTTTCAAAACGAGTTGAAACAGAGACTCAGCGAGGCTGCATCTTGCTGCTATTTCATCTTAAATCAGTTACGTGATTTAGACACTACAGCGTGACTATGGGGGTTAAAGGGCCAAAAGTAACTTGCAGACTTGTTGCTGTCACGTTAACATAATGCACATACAGAGCTAAGTACAGATTGAGACAGTAAACGTCCTCAAAAACTTGATAACCCTGTGAACGTTGCGGCCTATTGCCCAGAAACTGCACAAACGATAACTGCTGTTTCCTCCTCAGAGCTCTCTGTGGCCCATGACCTTTGGCCTGGCTTGCTGTGCGGTGGAAATGATGCACATGGCGGCTCCCCGTTACGACATGGACCGTTTTGGAGTCGTATTCAGAGCCAGTCCCCGGCAGGCAGATGTCATGATCGTGGCAGGAACGTTGACCAATAAGATGGCTCCAGCCCTGCGCAAGGTGAGAAAAGGGCCTCCACTAATCATCATCATCACTTTCACCTAACTGCAGTTTAACTGTTTAGCTGAAGTGTGAGGTTTGACTTGGGTTTGGGAATTGAAGGAGAAACAAAAAATGTGTTTTCACTCACAGCTTGTAGACATAGTCAGTGCTGTCTGTCTGCAGGATAGCTGAGCAAACGCTGGCTGGATTATGAGCAGCCTGCCGGTGGATTGAGTGACTGGCATGAAGCCGCCTCCAGCTGAATCTACAGATTAGACTTAGTTAGACATTATATAAGAGTGTCTGAACCGCTTCTTCTTCCCAACAGGTGTATGACCAGATGCCTGAGCCCAGATATGTCATTTCCATGGGAAGGTAAGTCCTGAAGAGATCTCCTCTAATCTTTTTATTCCAACCACTGATCAAGTCGTTCCTTTTTTTTTTTTTTTTTTTTTTTGGTGGGGGGGGGGGGGGCAGTTAAAGAAATATTAGGCTTCTGTGATAAAGAGACAGGATCAAAGTGCTGAAGCTGCTCGTTCCAACCTATGAAATTTTGAGTTGCAATTTATTCACTTTTGATTTAACGATAAACGATGTTTAGAAGCTGGTGTGTGCACCCATCTTTTCAGTCTTACAAAGACAAATAATCTGGCACGTTTGTAATTTTTACTCTTGCACACTCTTAAATTGTGATGTCGTAGAGTCAGACCCTCACTGCAACACTAGCAGGCTGAGGTGGGTGGGGGGAAAAAAGATTTGAGGATCCCGACATCTTCGGATCATCACAATGAGCTTTTTAATGATCAGCTCTGCTAGGAATGAGAGAAGAAGCATAAAAGCAGCTGTCTTAGCAGAGGTTTTATTTTAATTGCAAAGAAAGAGGCAAAAAAGTTGCAGCAAAATCAGAGTAAAGGAAGTCAAAAGACTAATAAAGCACTAAAGAACTGAAGAAGTGATTGAAAAGAAATAAAATTAACCACCTAACAACACTTTGTCAACCAGGTAAAACTAAGCCTGTCCCAGGTAGTGAAATGAGTACTTCGTGTAAGTACAAACACTAATTACAACAACAGGATTATCGCTATAATCAAAGGAGAGAGATGATTTATGTAAATAAAGCAAACATGAGTGTGGTGGAAAAGCTGGAGTGGGCTTGTCTCCACTCAGTGTTCAGACAGCAGCTGGGAAGCAGACTGAGCTGCATTCTGAGGCTCAGCCAATCACACAATCAGAGATTGCAGAGGAAAAGGTCGAGCACAATCAAAGCAACGCTGGGTTTTAGGACACAACACATCTGTGTCATTAGGAACCCATAATTTGGCTGAACGTGAAACTCGGCAGTGTCTTTATTACTGCTGTGACGTTGACGTGAAATGTTGCTGCTGTGGTGTAACGTTTAAAGAGAGCTGATTGGATTTTTTTCTTTTCTTTTCCAGCTGTGCTAACGGAGGAGGCTACTACCACTATTCTTACGCTGTCGTCAGAGGCTGTGACCGAATCGTACCGGTGGACATTTATGTTCCAGGTAGAGTTTATTACAGAGAAAGGATAAAATTTGCACATTTTCTTATTAATGAAAGTGGAAAATGTAGTCTAGACACCCAGTTAGTGGAGAGATATTTGTGGATTGCCATTTCTGTAGTCTGGTTATTAAGAATTACCAAATTAAGGGTTTCTGCTACCATATTGCAAGCCTCTTCAATCTGTGACCTTTTCCATCTTCATATATTTTCTGCTGGAGTGGAGCTGAACTGGCAATCAGTTAGATTTGAGCCAATAAACCAAGTCAACCTTTATGAAAACGCCTGTAGGCCTCCAGTGGCTGACCTCACTCGTGCTTCTGCTGCTGAATGATAGATTAAGATTTTGCAAAGAGATGTTGTTCTCACATTTGTTGGTGTGTTCAGTCTGTGGTCTTGTGTTCCCCATCCACACTAGTCCAGATCAACATCTTTTTCATAGTAATAATTTATAAACACGGCAGCCTGGAGTCTGCTGGCTGGGGAAGGGGAGAGAAGCACTCGTACTTGATCTGTAGCTGCAGTATGAAAACTAGTAATTGTGTCATCAGCAGTAATCAAATATAGATGTTTGATTGTTTTAAATAGGAGATGACTGCGCAGTGCTAATGTCATTGTGCAGTAATGTGGCCTCGTGTTTCTGTTGAAATATGCATTATCAGTACCTTTGCCTTGCAGGTTGCCCGCCCACTGCAGAGGCTCTTCTCTACGGGACTTTACAGCTGCAGAAGAAAATCAAGCGTGAGAAGAAATTAAAGATCTGGTACAGGAAGTGAACAATCTGTATATGTGTGTGCGTCTGTTTGTAAACACTGTATTCTGGTTGCATTTGGAGCGCTGCTCCTCCTCAATGTAGAGCTGCAGGAACGAACTTCATTAAAGTCTTTGTTGTAATTTACAGACGGCACACGCTGTGTATTTAAATTACAGCTTTAAATTGAATTCATGTCTTCAAGTAGCCATCAGAAAAACTGTATATCTCATCAGTCATTCATGAAAATAGAATATGAGTGGCATATTTCAGAATCTTAAGTGTTATTTTCAATAAACTGAGCTTACGTGAAGTCCCATGCCAGCTGTTGTCATTTCTGATGCTGTGAACGCCGGAGCCGAGTCTCGGCCACCAGGGGGCTCCTGTGATCGCCAGCCCTGACCTTCACTGGTGTTTGTGGACGTTCTGCAGTGGTTGGAATCAAAATGCACTTTTATTGTGTGCTGATTGTTTCGCTCTGAGTTTGGTCTTTTAAAACACACACAAAGGAGTAAAAAGGTTAGTGTATGTTTGCATGTACTGCTAAAATGGAATAGGCTGACATTAACGCTAGAGCACTAATTTGCAGTTTTGTAACACTATCACTAATATCAGGTATATTTGAACCCTTATAACCCTTTTAACCCTTATGTGCATTAAATATTTTAATGTATATATTAAAATACATGTCTAGCTGAATTACTCTTATTTTATTTTGCCTCTACAACATCTCATAAACTGAAGAAAGGTAACCTATAAAATGGCTCTAAAGCTAAAACAAAGAGAATTACGTGGGTGAAAATCGCCTATCATAGGTGTCCTAAATTTTTTCCTAAAAATTCAAACATGAATTCACTTTATGGTTATCTACCGTGCAGCCATGACAGCCAAGTGTGAGTCACAATATAACCTGAAATGCATGTTTTTAAACTCTGGGAGGAAACCCAACAACCTGGTTGTTGAGACCGCTCTACCACTGTGCAATCAAAACACAAGTATGCAGACATTCTTTACTGTGACTTCAGGATCTTTGTTTTATGTTCTTCTGTTAATCTGATTGTTTCAATTCCACAAAAGTAAAATAAAACAGGTTACATGTTTATGAGCAGTGGTTTTTTTTTTTTTGTGTGTGTAACGTATACCAAAATAATGAAGCTCAATAAAAGGCAGCAGGATGCTCAACCATTTAAAAACATTTCTGCAGGTTGTGTTGTTTAGTCTCACTGAGCTGAAACACGTTGTAGTCCACGGGTTCATCTGATATTTAGTTATTAAGTCATCAACAGTTACAGCAGCACAAAACAAAACTAAAATTTCAGGAAGCTCTGAAATAAATATCCTCAACAGTTGAATTGCTATACTAGCCTTGATATATTACAGGGGGTGATCATGTGTAAAGCTCTTGAGCAGGTTACTTATTTTGCTGCCAGGGAGCCAGACTTTTTGTCATTTTTAAAGTGGTCTTGAGCAATAGCTCTCCAAAGGTTTCCAAAGGTCTTTTAAAGATTTTCTTTGGACTTTGGCTTTTTTATTCATCTCCAGTTCAGTCCTTGTAGACAACTCTTTTGAGGAATGTTTTTTGTTATCGATTAAGCCTCTTAACACTGACCTATGAATCATTCAAACATAAAAAAGGCACCTAACTCGAGGGATGAACCCACATTGTGTCTAAACAAAACAGCAAAGAAATGATTTTAAATTAAATTGTGTTTTTGTAAGGTGACCTTGAGGGTCTGAAAGGCGCCTATAAATAAAATGTATTATTATTATTATTAAATCTTGAAACACCTATCCTACAGATTTTGCAAAAATGCATAGACTCCATTAGATGTTGGATGGCTGGAAACTTTCATCAACTAAATGAGGAGAAGACTGAAGTTCTTGTTTGTGCTCCTAAAAATGTTGTTATGGAAAACTTGGGTCCACTTGCTACATTTGCAAAACCGTCTATCAGGATCCTTGGTGTTAGTATTGACTCAGCTCTGACTTTGGATGCCCATGTAAAATCTCTGGTTCGCTCCTGTTTTTATCACTTGAGAAACATTGCTAAGCTGAGTCCCATTGTGTCGCGCTCCGAATTAGAAATTGTCATTCATGCATTTGCTTCATCTCGTCTGGACTATTGTAATTCTTTGTTTACTTGTTTATGTAAAGCCTCTTTGGAGAGTCTGCAAGTTGTTCAGAACGCTGCTGCAAAGCTTCTGACCAAGTCCTCCAAGTTTTCCCATGTCACACCCCTGCTGATTCAGCTGCACTGGCTCCCCGTTAAATTCAGAATCCAGTTTAAGGTTTTGACCTTGACTTTCAGGGCTCTGCATGGACAAGCACCAACATATATAAGTGAACTTTTACATCCATACATTCCCAGCAGGTCCCTGAGGTCATGTGACCAGGGCTTGCTTGCTGTCCAACACACGAGGCTGAAAACAAAAGGCGACAAAGCTTTTGTAACTGTGGCCCCCAGATTGTGGAACTCTCTCCCCTTGAGCCTGAGATCTGTGGACTCAGTGGTCGCTTTTAAAAAAACAGCTAAAAACTCATCTTTTTAAACTTGCTTTTGGTTGATTTTGATTTTTAGGTTTTAGCTTCTGTGAAGCACTTTGTGATTTTTATCTTGAAAGGTGCTATATAAATAAAGTTTTACTTACTTACTTGAATATTTTGAGGAAACTGGACGAGTGGAAAATGAAAGAAGTGACGGGCCGAAAAAACTGCATCTGAAAGTCATCTTCTTAAGAAATGGGGTAAAAAATCCAGAAAAGACCTGACACAAGAGCTGAGGGATGCATCTGGACCTTCAGTTGATCCAGCTACTGTTCGATCAAGTCTCTTCAGAAATGGTCTCAGTGGGAGGGTGGCTGTCAGGAAGCTGTTTTTAAGGAAGGGAAAAGGGAGAAAAGGCTGAGACCTGCCGAGTTACACAAGAGTGAAGATCAGTGTCAACACGGCTGATGGAGTGATTAATGTACATTTCAAATATCTGGTTCAATTCCTTCTCACTGCGAGAGGTTAGTTTGGACAGGGTTTTAACCATTTTTATTTTGAATGCAATACCATCTGAAAAGTATCTGATTAGCTACAGCTTCAGTTTTCAACATGCCAAAGATCCCAAACACACTGCCAATGCAATAAAAGCATGCCTGGATAGAAAAATGCACGAAGAACCCAATCAGTCATGGATTGGCTTAAACCTAACCCTGGCCTGGACCTCATCATTACTGAAGCATTGTTGGATCATCTTGACAGAGAACAGAACTACGAGCCGCTAACATCCAGAGAAGAGCTTTGAATGTCCTTTGGACTATGGCACATATTTCCCATTTTCCAAACAAAATATAAAGAAAGAAGAGGTGGCTCGAGACTTTTGCACAGCATTGTACCACAAATGCATGCATGTAACTAGCATTTGTTTGCTCCCCTTTAACTACTGGCAACTATAATAAGCAGATTTACTTTAGTGCATGTGCACTGATTCATTTCTTATATATCACTTAAGTTTCAGTCCTCATGTGTAGTTTGTGCCCTCTTGGGTGTAAGGTCTGGTTTTTTTGCTTCTTCATTTTGCACACGAGCACACTTGCAAAAATACAAGTCCTGATTCAGATCTGCCAGCTGCTGTAGTTTCCCACCTGACTGCCGCTTGGTGTTGCATCATCACATCCGTCTAATGATTAATGAGTCTGCGCCAGGTGGTAACTTATTTCCACATGTTCAAATAACGTGCACAGTTATCTGAGACCATAAATGAAAACATAGTGTGCAGTGTACTCTGTGGTAACCTCGATGAACTTTTTGACAGCTGATACCTTGTTTTAAACAATTGTCTTTCATTATGTAGACGGATGTTAACACGTGCAGTTACTAGAAATATGTCACTTTTAAGCAGGTGATTTTTATGGGATTGTCGTTGTTTCAGTCTTTTTGCCTTTTCTTGTGAACATGCATGATATTCAACAACGGGTCGTTTTATTGCTTACATGTTGTTAGTGTCTGGTTGGACTCCTTTTTTGCTTGCAGAACTGCTTTTATTCTTCGTGGCATAGATTAAACAAGGTCCTGGAAACATCCCTCAGAGATTCTGGTCCATAATGACAAACCAGCATCGCACGGGTGCTGCAGGTGAATCTCCTGTTCTACCACATCCCAAAGGTGCTCTGTTTATTGAGATCTGGTGACTGTGGAAGCCACTTGATTACAGTGAACTTATGTTCAAGAAAGCAGTTTGAGATGATCTGAGTTTGTGACACGGTGTGTTATCTTACTGCAAGCAGCCATCAGACGATTAGTACACTGTGCTAACTGACACAGTCAGCAACAATACTCAGGCAGGCTGTGTTTAAACAATGCTAAGTTGGTACTATGGTGCCCAAAGCGTGCCAAGAACATATCCCCCTCACACCAAAACACCACCAGCAGGCTGAACTGTGGATACGAGGCAAGATGGATTCATGGTTTCATGGACCGTTTACGCCAGGGTCTCACCCTACCATCCAAAAGTCTCAGAGGTGGTCTTGCATATCTTAGTTTGTAACTCATGGTTACTTGATTTACTGTTGTCTTCCTATCAGCTCAAAGCAGTCTGACCTTTCTCCTTTGAGCGCTCACTTCAACAAGGCAACCATAGAGATGGCTGCGTGGGGAAAATCTCAGCAGTTCCTGAAACACTCTGAAACGTTCAGTCACCTTTCTCCCTCATTCTGATGCTCAGTTTGAACTTCGGCATGTTGTCTTGACCATGTCTATATGTCTAAGTGCACCAGAGCAGCTGCCATGTCAGTAGTGATTAGATATCAGCATTTAACGAGCAAGTGACCAGGTGTTCCTAACAAAGTGGCCAATGAGTGCATACATACAGTATAACTTCTGAAATACTACTGGAAACTTTTGCACCGATTTGGCATTATAAAGACAGATTTCACATAAATATAAGTTTACAGACTTTTCATGGTGGACACTTTTGTGAAACTCATTACAAAGCATGTCTTTGAACATGCAGTGATATATTCGCTGGTCTGAAACTGGGCTACGCATGGTGTGAGATGCTGTGTGATTAAAGACCTGAAACAGGTGAGTCTCAGTGGGGTGTAAATGTAACTCTGCCGTTGTCTCACGTTTGTTACAGAAATATATTTGTAGCTAGGTGATTGTGCAGACCCCCAAAACTGGAGCTAAAAACGACGCTGTGCTCCAGAAGTCGTTTGAAATGTTATATTAAAACCAACCAGGGAGACAAACTCATGACAAAGTAATTACAAGGATGTGTAAAGGAGTGGAGTTGGATGGAGTTTATTGAAAAAATATATATATATATATATATATATATATATATATATATATATATATATATATATATATATATATATATATATATATATATATATATATATATATATATGGCAGAGGTCAGAGGAAAAGGCACGTTAGAGAAAAAAAAAAAAAAAAAAAAAAAAAAAAAAAAAAAGCTACACTGGTGTCTTTATACTTTATTCTTTTACAACAGTGGGAGTGATCATCTTGCGGAAGGAATAGTATTTGCATTCACTGGGTGGTTCAATGTCCATGGTGGTGGTGCTAATCTTCTCCTTCTTGAAGCCTGCTTCGACCAGATGAGGCACCTGGGTCTCCTGGAAATCATTAACGGGAGGGGAGAGAGACGGTCAGCGTGAGGCGTCTCACGGCGTTATCGGCCTCTAAAGAACGCTCCTGTTTATCATTAACCTTCCAGAGATTGCCTCAACCAATCCAGGTGCTGTGCTACACTGACGAATTAATCGAGTCCTAGACTCACAGGCCTGAGACGTGTTTATGAGTGGACCAACCGGTTCAATCTTCAGCTGATGTGCATTTAAAATTAAAATCACATTTTATGAATCAATAATTTATCATTTGTAAATCGTGTTGAAATTACACGCATCTGTTTTTTTATGTGCTCGTCCTCCTTTTGCAACATAGCGCTTGCAGATACTTTGACAGCAACAACGTTCCCGGTTCTGCACTGCTCGTTTTAAGCATATAATGCATTAGAAACTGATAGGCAACGCAATTATATCTCATTAAATGTCAGTATGTCTATTAGCAACTGCACCAACCTCAAACATTTTCTCAATGTTGTCGTATTTAGTCTTGAGCAGCTCGCCCCAGGAGGTCAGGTTGCAGTAGGTGAGGACACCACCGGGTTTCAGCAGCCTGTGAGCATGACCCTATAGAAGACACACACACAAAAAAAAAACCAAAAAAAAAAAACCCTCAGCCCTTCCTTGTGTGTAAGCATACAAGGCTATATGACCAAAGGCCTCTCCACACTACAGATGAACTGATCTCTTCAAACATAGGTCATTCAAATTGTTCTACTTTCTTTACTTTATTCCTTGTGTGTAACTTACTGTAAGTATTTACAAGTACACACAGGTAGGTTCAACTACCTACCTTGATGAAATCAAACTGGTGAGTGTGCCACGTCTCCTCTGACAGAGGGTATGTGTCATACAGGATACCTGAGAGAGGAGGACAGTGTGTTAGCAGCAGGTCAATCACACTTTTTAATGCATTTTTATCCTTTAACAAAAACAAAATATAACTCTTAAATATGAAAACAGCTTAAGCTTCATCTGTCTCACCATCAAAGTGGTTATCTGGCAGAGTGGGGACAACATTTTCCCAGAGGCCCTTCAGAGGGACGACCTGCAGCAACATTAATCAGCATGTAAGGCCAGGAACAGTAAAATTTACTATAAGCTAGTCCTGCATGCAGGTAGATCAGCTGATGTCTTAGTGTCCTATCGATTCATCAGACCTACTGACCTTGTGTGGCTGAGCCTTTGCCCAGTTCTCCAGGCGGCCAAAGACTCCATCGTTGCACTCGATGATCCAGTGCTCCTCAATGGGGAAAGACTCGAGTTTGGTGGCAGCGATGGCCATGCCGAAACCAATCTCCAGCACCCGACCGCCTACCAAAACATTCAAAACAGAAACAAAAGATGTTGCTAAAGATTCAGCAACTTGGCTGTCAAAGTATTTCTGCATAACTGCACAGATGTGCTGTCAAAATGTCTTTTCCAGCTAAGCTAGGTTAGGGGGAAGCCATTATCATATTACCGTTTTTCTTACATGTGGTATCTTTACAGGACACGTCTGTGATAATTCTAGTACTGAAGTTGATTTTCATGATAACACTCAGACTTGTGGCTGAACAGAAAGGCCAAAGGGTTTAATTTCCTTTCAGAGTGGAATATAAATAGATGTGGGCTGAAGCCTTTTAGTTATTGCCTGACCCTTTCATAGGAGATTTTTTTTTGTATTTTTGAAGATCTATCAGAGGAGCTGAGTGTTATTTTCACACTTTTCAATGTATTCGTTTTTGTGTAGTCCCAGAACAATGTGTGCAGATGAGGTAAAAATATCTAAAAAAATATTAATAAAACTTAGTGAAAGTGAATGAAAAGTATCTGGGCTGTGCAAGATAAGATTTTTACTTGTATTGACAGGTGAAAACATAAGAAGCGCTACTGTTCCACGTACAGGTAAAGTCATTTTGTAAAACAAGTGGTAAAGTTACAGTGTAAATGTAAAACAACCCCAGTCTAACAACGCTGTGCAATGTGCAATGGAAGTCACACTGATTAAAGCATGCATTCATTAGAAGAACAATTTGAATCACCTAAACAAATAATAACACTTTCAAGTGTGAGAAAGTTGTGCAATTTTGCAAAATTCTGCAGACTGCTGTGTGCACATGTTGTCTGTGAGGTCATGTGGATCAGTCTATTTTCACATATAGCTAAAAGCGGATGACCCCCCCAGACTGATTTCTTGGCTCTGTCCCTGGAGTGAAGTAACAGCTGTTGTAGTACTCACCAGTACTGACCACACTGCCACATGTGCTCACAAGATCAGTAACCGTAAATGAAGAGAAAAGCTCTAATATGTGTGAAAACTCCATTCAAACTAAGTAACATGTATGTATAGTTGAAAAATAATATCAACATACATTTCCCCCTGTTTGGTTTTCTCCCACGTGATGTCATGATTTTTCATTCATCTGACCACAGTTTGTTTTCATATAGTATCCTTTGGACGTACAAATAGTACGTGTGTGCCTGCTGCGCCGACTCCATACGGTGCCTTCTGACTCCATTATCGGACAAACCGCATGACGCAGAGTACAGTGTCCGACAAAGGACAAGCCACTTCATACAAGTAACCGCTTTTACCTTTTGAGGCAGCAACAGTGGCCAGGGAGTGCATATACGGCGTCTCCCAGCGCTCCATTACAGGCTTTCCCATGATCTCCAGGTGCGTGTCGGCTTCATTGTAGCCCGCGCTAGCGTCGTGCCAGGTGGCCTTGCAGTCCTCTCCCTTTGAGAATATGGGCTGAGCAGAGGTGGTCATTTTGTTTTGATGCAGTTCGGCTCTGGTGAACGGTTTGACAGGCCGGGTCTCCACACAGAAGGAGGGGAAGGCGGGAGGTCGCGGTTTATATCTGGGTTAAAGTGCTGACTCGACGGGAGTTTGAGAGTTTGGAGTGCGCACACACAAGAGCTCCCAAGATCCTCTGACAACAAGATGTTTCACTCACTGGGAAATAAACCTAAGGCCTGGGGGCCAGAATCGGTCCAACAGGGACTCCCTTTGGCCACCGGCTTTGGAAACTGCAAATGAGGACATATATTTTGGACTTCTTTTTTTTTCTTATAACGTTTACAGCTTTTTCTGCTGATCAAGATCCACCAAGGTAGGGGTGTCCAACTCCAGGCCTCCAGGGCCGGTGTCCTGCAGGTTTTAGATCTCACCCTGGGTCTACACCTGAATCATTACCAGGCCTCTGGAGAACTGCAAGACATGTTGAGGAGGTAATTTAGCCATTTGAATCAGCTGTGTTGGATCAAGGACGCATCTAAAAACTGCAGGACACTTGCCCTCGAGGCCTGCAGTTGGGGACACCTGCACCAGGGTATCCATACCACACCAAAGTAATTAAGTCGTAGATAAACAAATGATAGAGATATTTTTTGTTTTTCTTTATCATTTTAGAAATGCATGTTTTTCACAGTGGATCCAAAATGGAAAAAATAGCACTTTATCTTCAAATTAAGAAAACCCTTCTGTTTTACAATTACAGTCAGGACCAAGGGTGTCCAACTCGAGGGCCGGTGTCCTGCAGGTTTTAGATGTCACCCTGGGTCAACACACCTGAATCAAATGGTTAGTTTATTACCAGGCCTCTGTAGAACGCCAAGACATGTTGAGGAGGTTATTTGGCCATTTAAATCAGCTCTGTTGGATCAAGGATACATCAAAAACCTGCAGGACACCGGCCTTTGAGGCCTTGAGTTGGACATCCTGGTCTAGACAATAAGCTAGCAGAAGTTTTTCTGTAATTTGACACATGAATTTCTTAGAATTTAAGTTCAAAGAGCCATGCTGATGGATTTATTTGTTATTTACTACAGCAGCATTGTAGAAAAACTGAGACGTACTACTGAAACTCATCTTTGTTTTCTCATATTAACATGTCTATCTAAATGTGTAGTTAAACTAACCCCTAGAACCGGATTTCCTTTTCTGAAACCTCAGCATGTCTCAGTTTGAATATACAGATTTATTTACACATACTGGAAGCTTTTTGGTTTCAGTTTGTAATTCAAGTAGTACTGAGTAGTGTTTGGGGTTGAACAGGCTTTGTTTGAATGCAAGTTAACAGTCCATGCTGAGGGGAAAAGCACTTGTAGAAATACAATCTCGAAACCTTCCCCCATAATCTGGGGATTATTTAGTTTGTAGTCACAGTTTTTTTTTCTGTACATGTAAATAATGACTAATACATGAAAGTGCAATCCCTACTCTAAACAGGTTACTATAAATTTTATAGTAATGTAAGTTACCAGAAATTACAGTACGATTGGGTTTTTTTTGTTTACAATAAAATTGACAGCAGCATTGACACGCACCATTTGAGCAAAGGAAATAGAAATAATAAATGTCATAAAACAAGGTTTTGATGCAGCGCTTTTCCACCACACTCAGCCAGGCAGATATTGTGATATTGTTATTCAGCAGCACACACTTAACATTAAATCTAATTTCCAAAAGCAGCGATAAACCTGTGGGATCCCTTGGATCTAGAATTATCAGCAGAGTGAGAGGTGTTTGTTTTGCTCTGCTCTCTAAATGGACATGCTGAAGTTAACCATTGCCATTTGCTCTTAATCACAAATGCTGCACATTGGCTCCTGTTGCACAACATTGGAACAGTTCAGTCAAAGGGATAAGCAGATTAAAAGCCACTACTCTAAGAAGTAGTTAGGCCTTTACTCCTGCATTGCAAACAGTGTACTATTATAAATGTGAGCTTAATATTTGTTTCGCATCCTTCAAATGATCAAGTAAATACACTTCCCCAGATGTTTTGCCAGCTCTGCTCACAAACTCAAACACTGCAGGAGCTCTTTTTCAAATAGTACTCACATGTTGCCGTTGTGGGGCGATCATGGCTAAAGAGTTGGGAGTTCGCCTTGACCGTTATACATTTGATTGATTTGATTTTTATTGATTAGCATTCAAATATCTCAGTGAAAACAGAACAAAGATCTACCACAAAGCAAGAAAGCATGAGACAAGGCTAATCAAAAGGTATTGGCTGAAGCATTTGCTTATTACGCCAACCATAACACCACCAGTCAGTGCACCACCCTGAGGTGCACTGACAGAGGCGAGGCTGCCGGACACTGGTGCCACCAGGCCCTCTGACCACCACCACCAGTAGGCAACGGGTGAAGTGTCTTGCCCAAGGACACAACGACCAAGACTGTCCAAGTAGGGTCAGTGCACCCCAGGGTGGCTGTGTAGCTTGCCATCACCAGTGTGTGAATGTGTGTGTGAATGGGTGGATGACTGAATGTGTAAAGCGCTTTGGGGTCCTTAGGGACTAGTAAAGCGCTATACAAATACAGACCATTTACCATTCCACTGGAGCTTTGATGTTATGACTGACAGAATATTGTGTCCAAAACACAACTCCATATACGTTATGTATGTGTTATATACATTGTAAATTATATTATAGGAGTACGATGGTGTTATTGAGCTAACTAACAGTGACACATCATGCTGTGAAGGAGTATTACAGTAACAACAATAATAACAGTAATAACAATTTTATTGATAAATGTGGCAATTCAGCAGCTTCATGCAGTTCCTGTAATGTGAGTGTTTTCCATCTGAGTGAGTCTTAATCTTTGGATTTTGCACCTTTGGTCAAACAAAGATGTTTTTGGGGAGTGTGAAGAGCAGAGCAATCGACTGAAGATAGGTTGCAGCTGTAATAGCAATGGATTTATCATAAAACTCCTGATTAGCACAATGGGAATAACTTCAGGATCTTCATTCATTTGTTTCCCACCAAGGACTTCCATTTAACTTCAAGCTTATAAACCCTGTGTTAGCCAGCGTCACTACAGGCAGATGGTCTTCTTTTGGTCAGGCCCCTCTGCCCAGGTTGCTCATCATCCACTTCACTCCCATTAGGTGAGGCAGAGAGGGGCTGGCTCCTCGGTGAGAGTCATCACCACAGCATGTTTTCATCCACCTACCTCTCTTTCTCACACGAGGCACTTGATTTGTTCAGCCTTTGATATGTGAAACAATACAACATTACTCTTATTCTGCAGCACTAAAATGCAGTCATGTCATGGACCCACCAGAGAACTTTTCAGGAGATTTACCTCCAAAATGTCCCACTCTGGTTGGGTGGTGTAGGTACTGAATTGCAGTGAAGAGCGGATGTCAGTTAAGGTTGTTTTAAAACGTCATATTTTCACAGTCAATACAAACACGTTCATATCTTCAGATGAGAAATTTCTAACTGGTCCAGCGTTTTAAAATAGAACCTAAAGGGGAAGGTAGCTCTGATGCTAGGTCAGATTAAATCACAGCTGAAAGTTTAAAAAGCATCTCAAGAATCAGGCTGGTGTTGCTCTTTGTGTAACAAACGTTTATTAACACGTTTCTGTCTTACATCCTTTATTATTCATTAATAAAAACAGAAATCTTATGAAATCTAATCTTATAGGTCTTACTTATAAGATTAAACTTACGTTTTAAACTTTTCTATTAAATCTATTGTTGCTTTAAAAATTGTGCTATAAATTTAAAATCGACATGGACATAAATTACAGTTTTTCCAACCAAACATATGAAAGCAAAAAGTAGAAATTAACTACAAGATAATATTATTTAAAATGATTATGTGCATTTTAATACTTTTCCAGCTGTAACAAACTGTGGAAACCGCCCCTCTAGTGGCAGTGACAGTTACTGACAGGTATTTGACTATTGGCAGCAGGACTGATCAGAATGTGCCTTATTTTAATAAATGCAAAAATGAATAAATACATTAATTAACAAAATCCTACAAGCTTTGTATTATACTGCTATAGGCTTGGTGTGCTGGGGGACTTTGCATGATGCACTGAGCGTTTCTTATAAACTCACCTGTTTTCTCTCGCCATGTTTTCCAATGTCACTACAGCGTGCCGTTGAAGTTTTTCTACTCTGTCAAGCAGTTTGTGCTTTGTTCCTGTCGAAATAGGGAGATGCTCTGTAAGTTAAAGACTCTACAATATCACAGAGAGAACCCAAACAATCAGGCGACCTCCTGTGAGCAAAATACTTGGAAACAGAGGGAAGGAGAATCTCCCTTTTAACAGGAAGAAACCTGCACCAAAACCAGGCCCAGGGAGGGGCCTGGTTTTGGCCCCCGACTGGTCCTGATCCTGCCCCTCCCTGGGCAGGATCAGGACCAGTTGGAGGTGAGGGGAAGGCGACAGGACAAAAAATAAATAAATAAATGAACATATATATATATATATATATATATATATATATATATATATATATATATATATATATATATATATATATATATATATATATGCTTACATCTATCATGATAGTATCTCATAAATAATATCTCCATAGCAACGCTGTAATAACTCATGGTCAACCAGTGTCCCAGTGGCAGCAGTCAAAAGCAGGTTAGAGGCACAACTTCACAGCCAGTGGTAACCAACAAAAGCATTTACCCCTTCTTGCTTTTGCAGCACACAGCAGGAATGACTGTGAATCTTTTGCTTTGTTTTGTCTTGTTTTTTATTGTGAGAAAGAGGCAACAGCAGTGCAGGGCTTTACGGTATTATGGCAACTGTCAGAAATGAATGATGCAAGACTGACCTTCATGACAGCCTTTCCACAAAGACTGCAGTGCTGCAAAGCTGGTTATAGCTACTACTACAGATCAGTATTAACAAAAATGTAGCCACACTACAGACCAGGAAATATTGGACCTTTTAGGATTGAAAGATAAGGGCTGCAGTTACACAAGAGACCACTGACTTTGCATTTTATTGGCACTGCTTTGTGTACAAATAGACTTTTAATTTGTCTAACAAAACTCGTGATGATGACATGATGTGTTGTATTATCATCATTTTCCCCATTTAAGATCCTCTTCAAATGAGAAAAAACACAAACTATTCATAAATGCACGTGCAGAATGTAGCTGAACATTGTTCAAGTCACTCTGAGATTACTGACGACTAATAATTAGTGAGTACAGAGTGAGTATGCTTTCTGCATATCACCATCTCCTGCTCCTGGTCTTTTATAACTCCCTGTTAACATAACAGTACCCATTTCAAGCGAGCCAATTTCTTCTGAGAAACATGATCAGCTGTTTCCCCCCCACATGCAAAGCAATTTGAAAGAAAAATTGGCTTCAGTCCCAGCGGAGAGTGTGTTATAAATCTTGACATGCTGATTTGTAACCTCACTTTGTCCTCCAAAAAGGAAAGAGAGAGAGAGAGAGAGAGAGAGAGGATCTTCCAAGGACTGAGTGAGAAGGTGAATTTCTCTGACATTCACAGTTCCCACAAGAATTTTTAGGAAAGTTCAGGGAACACAACCACATGGGGGTATCTGCACACCTCTGTGTCTCTATTTTCATTGTTAATTAGTTCTTCAATTATTGAATGTTACAAGTTACACAATTTAATGCCTTCAATGAGAGTAAAGGAGGCAGCATGTGTATAAATTATGAGATGTACATGAAGTACTTTTATGTTTTATAGTGAAAGAGCTCGAGTTTTTTCTCTCCTGACAGTTTTTCCATTTAATCCGATATGACTTGGATGCAGATTTTGTTGATCCTTCAGAGAGTGTTAGAATAAATGTGCGATGGGGAGTTATACGATATACAGTCTGGCGTTCTCATAAAGCATATTTTTCTGTAATGATGCCCAGAAAATTAATGAGGTTCAAAATAATACGTTCAACAAAAACCTGATTTGTCTGATTGGTGGTTAATGATTGTAGTGGGAAAATGGTGTTATTACAGCACTGAATAATATCACCATGTCTACATACAACGAGGATATAAATACAGAGAGTTAGTTTATTTACAACCACACACAGGAGCACATAATACATTACTGAGGGTAGAATAAGTCTAATTTGCCAGAGTACTATTGGCAGCATAAGCACACTCTGTTCAGAACACAGAAGACTTCAATCATTAAAAAAAAAAAATTAATGGGCATTGTGCATGTAAAGTGTTATGTAATCACACATCACCCCTGACACTTGGATTTGCATTCCATGTTTAAACTGTCACTGCTGTCACTTGTGTGTGGTTTTATTTAAAGAGCCGTTGTCACGTCACCATCTGGTTATCAGGCACAAATATTGAAGTAAGGTCTGAATTTGCATAAAATTTGTTGTCTGCAAGGAGGAAAGTTGATTTTGGGCCTCTTCTTTGCTGTAACAGTGCTGGAGGCTGAGCTTACAGTTTTTAAAAACTAAAGCACTGTATGTAAATGTCTCGAGCCAACTTCCAAGGAGTCAGACTTTAATGTGGTCATAAGTAATAGGATTTCTGAGGGTTCGAAGTTTTTCTTTGGACATTGGTCACTTTATCACTTATTTCAGTCCAGTTCTCATATCTGACCATTTTTTGAACCACTCAACACTGTTCTATGGATCATTGAAGTGTAATGGGCACTTAACTCAGAGAACTGGTGTTGTGTCTACACATAATAGACAACTATCTTTAGGCACTTGTAATTAGCAACCTATCATAAAAACACAATTTGTTTCAATTGCTTTAGTTAAATCTAGCAAAAAAAAAAAAAAAAAAAAAATACATACAGTTTGATGGGCATAATTTTTTTTTGTCTGAGGCTAAAATAATGATTAAAGAACTGGATTGAAAATCAGTAACAACAAGTCTTACGTTTTTGTGTAGGCAGGAGTTCAGGAGGTGATTGTCTATAGCTATCTATAAAACATGGTGGATGCTCTCATGGCTTGAACTGCATTTCAGCCAGTGATGTTGGTGATTTTGTCAAAAGTGATGAAATAATGACGGCATCAGATTTTGATCCAATATGCAATAACATCTGTCTGATTGGCAAATGCTCAATTTTTCAGCATGACAATAGTCACAAACAGACTGCCAATGCCGTAAAAGCATACCTCGATAGAAAAACACTGTCATTCATGGATATTATTATTATTATTATTATTATTATTATTATTATTACATACGGATCTTTTGGTGGAGCTTTTACATTTGAATGAGCATAAATAAATAAATAAATAAATAAATAAATAAAAGAAAAAACATGGGGTATCAATCGTAAAGTTGACTTTCTGTTTGATTATCATTCGGTGCTGTGTCTTGCTAATGTTGCCCTTATCAGAGCATTTTAAGGCTGAGTAAACTAACTGTGAAATAAGAATCGTTGTTTAAAGCGTTTAGCTGCCCCCTCGGGGCTCATTAGAATTGACGGGTGAGTGGGTGCTGCTGGGTGTAATGTTCCTTTAAAGAGCGCTGCCCCCCGCAGCGTCGTCATTGCGCAGAGCAGTTTGAACCAAAAAGCGGAGTGACCTTCCTCCGCTCTCAGTCTGAGAGGGGCAGCACTGAAGCAATAAGCCGGTCACAGCTCCCGCGGTCCCCCCGCTTTAGCTTCAGAAATGAACAACAACTTAGTCGGAGATGAAGTCGGGTAAGATCGGTTTAACAGAGCCGTGCACGGCATCCATGCGGAACCGTGAATCTGTTTGTGACTTTCTGTTAGAGCGCTGTGTTGTCAAGCTGTCAGTTGACAGCTAACGTTAGCTAGCAGGCTAAGCTAGCCTGAGTAACTTAGCGAAGTCGCTAGCCTGAGGAAAGGCGGCCAAAAAAGTGAAAGTAGTCTTCAGAGTAGCTCAGCCTTTGGTGCCACAGCTCATGGAGAAATTTACCATGTTTGTGTGAAGTGCTACCACTTGTCAGACGAGTACACGGAATTGTAGTTAGTTATTTCTGTGTTGTTTTCGGTTAGCTCCAAGCAACTGAGCTAGTTGAGCTAACGCTTGCCAGCGAAGCGAAAGTCTCCGTTCCTGACTTCGTCGGTGCGAGGACATTTAGCGGGCACTGCTGGAGGATGGAGCATCCTCGTGTGTAGCCAGTCTTCACTTTT
Source organism: Rhamphochromis sp. 'chilingali' (assembly GCF_963969265.1). Lineage (NCBI taxonomy): Eukaryota > Metazoa > Chordata > Actinopteri > Cichliformes > Cichlidae > Rhamphochromis > Rhamphochromis sp. 'chilingali'. The sequence goes on along the minus strand of NC_137932.1, from coordinate 37,277,834 downwards.
CCCACGGTCGTTACAATTGTCATTTGTGTGTTTCAGCAGTGATCCGAGGCACACATTAACGAACTCGCTAGCGCATTTGACAGAAGTACCGTTTGAACTGCCGCTAAACTTCCAGTTATGCAGGCATCATCCGAGTTCACTGGTCCGCATGCGGAGAGCCGAGCAACCGCTCGTTGCTCCGCTCATAGATGGAAATACGGATCTCAGCGTTGAAAGGTGATAGACACGGGCTGTCGTGGTTTCGGAACTCAGTTTGTGTTAGCCTGCTAGACGCCAGGGCTCTGTCCCGGGTAACTTACGTGGCAGGAGGTTTATAAAAAGCCCTTTATTGTCAAGGCCATTGCCTTGAATGTTAGAAGACCAAAGTGACATCCATAGCAAGGACTAGACCTCAACATGAGTCACACTAAACACGGACATTTTAACTGTAGCTGTACTGTGGATATAACCAGATGCTGCATTGGTAGCAGGCTTGCCTGATGTTGTGTAATAGCTGTGTTCCTGGCTGTTTAATCAGCTGTGCTTTCAGCCTGTGCAGGAGAGCTTTCATTTTTTTTAAATCATGCCTTTCATATGTGACTCCAGATTATCATTTAGTCTGGCTCAAAGTGATGATCAGTGCTCACTTAATGGTCACATCTCCTTTCAGGAAACTTTTTGTGGGTGGATTGGACTGGAGTACCACACAAGGTATGTCACACGGTTTCACCCATGAAGGCTTATTTATATAATTCAACCCTTTCTGCATTGCACTGTTCACGCTGCCTGGTTGTGTATCAGAAATTAGTTGTGAATGTAGCATATAGATCAGGTCAGGTCAAGTCAGTAGCAATACAGAGATGATTTCCAGAGATAATAATGAAATAAAATCTTGCTTTAATATCAGTATTATGATGATATACTGACAGTGACTAATGGGGCTTGCATTTAATTGATAACCTGTCACTGAGTCATGTGAAGACCTGTAGAGAAGTAGTTTCTCTTGAGGTTTCAGTAAATTTATCCTTATGATTGCTAAGAATATGTAGTTAATATTAATTACACATTTTTGACCCTTTAATGTCAAACCCTTCAAAACTCAATATCATGTAATTTTTATCTAATGAGCACCTGAAAGCGAGGTTTTGTAAAACATAACCTGCCAAGGTGGAATTGCTCATTCCTGTTTGTTATTATGAGCACTGTTTTGTTGTGTACCAAAGCATGTGTATCATTTTAATTAGTCCTTAGCCTTGAGTATCTAGAAGCAGACTATGTAACACTCACAGTAACCGTAATTACAGATAATAACAAGTTTTGCATGATATTATTGGTGTAGTGACTTTGTAATATGCATAGACTTGACAGCATACTAGGAACGTATAGTTAGTAGCAGCATTTATTAGATATTAAATCATGTCATTGAAATCTCTGTGGTCATTAATGTGCTTTGTCTGTTATAAAGAACAGGAATATAAAAAGTAGGCATAGTAACGCCTCACGCTTTACTATGATTTCATTCAAACTGTCATTTATGAGCCTTTAATTTTCATATTTCCAAGCAGATAGTGTAAGTGTCCCTGATGGTTTGCTTGTAGCAAGTGTCTCTCGGTATTATTGAATTTTTTGATATGCTGTAGTGACTTTTGATGTGCTTTTCACATCGCAATATAACTGATATATCCACGTGTGTGTATATATATATGAACGTCTCTGTTGGGTGTGTGTTTACACTGTCCTCTCATTCAGTCCGAGCCGGAGATTGTCTTGCTTGTTGAAAGCCCTGCACTGTCTCATGCTAGATTGGCCATTGTGTAACATTGCACGGGTGCTTGTCTGTGCTACCAGCACTGAACCACAGGGCTACGTAACTCTGAGCTTGTTTCTACGGTGATGCCTCAGGGCTTCTCAGCAATGAGAAAAAGCAATTACGGTAATGCTCTCCAATGTGACTCCTCATTTGTTCAAACTTGCACGCCTTGCTTGTCCTGCCTCCGTGGGCGTGTGCGGGCCTTACATTTGTTGGTTGTATATTTAGTGCAATGCAAGATGACAGTGGGTCAATGCTTCATTTGCTCTTGAGGAGTTTTAGTGTGTCACTTACTGTAACATTATGTTTTCGCATGGATAGCACAATACCAGATATTCTTCCATAACAATAAAGGTTCCTTAATACCTTTTGGTGTTGCCAGTATAATCCACAGAAAAATAATTTTTTCTCTCAGGTTTTGGTCCAAGTTGGAGTGTCACAGATATTTTTATGGTGTCCTTCAGCATAAAGAAGTCATCTAGTATTTAAACAATGACTGCACTTCCTTCTCTTCATGAGGAAAATTGCTGTGGCTCAATGCTTTTGCTTTGTTATCTTCTCTTCTCTTCTCAGAGACACTGAGAAACTACTTCTCACAGTATGGGGAAGTAGTAGATTGTGTCATCATGAAGGACAAAACTACAAATCAGTCGCGAGGCTTCGGCTTTGTTAAGTTCAAAGACCCCAATTGTGTACGGACAGTGCTGGAGACAAAGCCACATAATCTCGATGGAAGAAATGTAAGTATTTTAACAACAGAAGAGCAGATGGTTGAATCAAACGCAGTAATCTGCCGGCGCTTTCTGTGAGAAAACTGAGAAAAAAACCTTCATATTGTATTTCATCATCCACCAGTTAGAAGTTATTTAAGGGAGAGGACAGGTTTTCTTTAGGCCATACATGCCTGGAACCATTAGTACAGATGATGCACTTTGGAAAGACTGACATTAGTTTGCCCGACAAGATTTACCTGTTTAAATGAGTGAAATTGAAATAGGGATGGGTTTCTCCCACGTGCATCAAATCAGTTTCATTCACGTGAGATTTTTCTTGGTTTGCTGTGCTGATAGAAACAGTGCGGGGGGTGAGGAACATTTGAAGGTGCCTTTATTTTAGGCTAATGGAAAACTCTCTCTGTTGTTAGATTGACCCGAAGCCATGTACTCCCAGAGGAATGCAGCCTGAAAAGTCTCGAACCAAGGAGGGCTGGGTAAGAGGAATCTGATTTCTTCTGGGGATGCTAGGCTAGCTGTTTCTACTGGAATAAACCTGGAATAGACCCCAGCCTCTCCGTCCCCTCCTCTTCTGGAGGTTAGGCTATAGCTTGTTTTAATGAGGCGACCTTGAGCTTTTAAGTGTAAATTATATATATTTTTTCTTTAAAGTATAATAATTTTCTTTTTTCCCCCCATCGTGACAAAAACACAGCCTTTATTACTTTGAGGTCTGGATAACTCACAGAAACATTAAACAATCTGTGACTTCTGTCAGCTTCGATCTCTTACTGCAGGGACTGCAGCAATATCAGCCACTCTCTGGTACAGCTTCCACTTATTTGAAATTGAAGTATAGAATTGTGACATTTTAAAATGTTCCTGTATAACGACACTAAATTAAAATACAGCTGCATGATTGCATTAACTTTTTTTTTTTCTAGCCGTCTTATCTGAAATGTGATGTTCTTGTAATTGCCCTCACACATCGAGGTATTATTAAGGAGGGTTTGAACATGAGTTGGCTAATGTGGTGCATCGCTCTCAGCAACAAATTTTCTGAAAGGCAGAAATCTCCGCTCTTGCTCGGATAATTTGTGGGTCGATCAACGATGCTTATCAAACCCCTGCAGACCTATTATAGCCATTTTGTCCCTTTGGGCAGCGGGGACTTTAGTTTTGCTGTCAATATAACGTTTTCATAAGTTGCTTATTTGGCTGTAAGCAGACTGTATGTCAGAAGCTTTTAGAAATGCGGCTCTTTGCTTGCTGCTGCTGCTGGAGCCCCTTTCACTGGCTTTAAGTCATGCAGCTGGTACTGAATGTTTTACTAAGTAAACACAAGATGTAATTGTTAGAAATCATTGTTGTAAACAGCCTCTAGCCCTTACGGCATGAGTGCAGTGTACAGCAACGGCGAAACGCTTAGTGGTTGAGAATAAGTGGAAGAAGCCGTGTTCTCTGATCTGTGGAGACTAGTCTTTGCATTGACATGACATGTTAAGAATTATACCCCAGGGCAAGAGGAGAACCTAATTTCTTCTGCACTGTCTGAATAGATGATGGCTAACTGGTCCCTTCCCAGAGTGATCCTGTAAGAGACATTGAAATCCATACACTCCCTGTTTTTTTTTCAGAAGGGCAGCAAAGCTGATAGCAATAAATCAAAGAAGATATTTGTAGGTGGAATCCCCCATAACTGCGGCGAGCCTGAACTCAGGGACTATTTCAATAGATTCGGAGTGGTGAGTATTGCCAAGTGCATAATACAAGTCAGTTCATTATTGTCATTAAGAGTGCTTGAATGGATGTGACATTGAACAGGGTCAGTACTACAGCATAAAAATATATGGGGCGAGATGCGATAGGACGATTCATTATTTTTCCAAACTGAGCAAGAGTATTTAACTGGAATAAGAACGGACCCTTACCAGATTTCTAAAGCTGAGCCACTGTTTCCCTTTGTCCCATTCAAGGTCACAGAGGTGGTAATGATCTATGATGCGGAGAAGCAGAGGCCCCGAGGTAAAAGCTGATCCTGTCCTTTCCCTCCCCTCTCCATACCTTACCATATTAAATCTAATGACAAACTATTCTGCCCCCCCCCCCCCCAAAAAAAAAAAAAAAAAAAATCCCATTCAGCCCCAGCGATCTCGTTTAGTTAATGCACTGGAACGGGAATTTTGTTCATGGTAAATACAAGCATTAACTGGAACCCATACTAGGTTACTACAGTCAATATCAACCAGTTTTTATTATTGCTGTGGAAAAAAACACTGCCCGCTGAGGCTGCATTAAATTCCTCAAGATAAATGAAGGCAATAATTGTGCATTCGTATATGTATTTTTATAACATAATAACGCAAAACTTTAGCTCAACCTGTGTTGTACATTATCACAGTGGGAATATGTGAATTTTGCATAGGTTGTCTAGCAAACTGGTGTCATAAGAGCAAATTAACTGGCTATCATGAGCGTAACTAGTTCATTAGCATTTAGTGTAAGTGATGGCTTCACTTTTTCAAGTATGTAAACAATAGTTGGGTAAAATGAAGAAGTAAAATTAGGAAACTACTTTTTGGTGTAATTTTTCCTCTTGCTCGTATTCACTTCACTTTCAGTGTGAGAGATGGAAGCAAAGTCCACAGTCCTTGTTTATTTGGAGCTAACTTGAGTCTAAAAAAGTCAAACAAAGTTGGTATCTTTCAAAATCTGACACTGCAGTGACCTTTAAACTGGAACCGCTTAAGCAGAGATCTCTTCATAGTGAGTGTAACTAGGAGGACTAAAGACACTTAAGAACTGCTGAATATTTCAGTTTTTAAAAAAGAAAAACAAATACACCTTAAAACAAATATTGACACTAGATTTTTACGTATCAAACGTTTTGTTTGTTTTGTGGCTGTCGCTGTCTATAACCAATCAAATGTAACGTGATATTTAATTACCAGTTAACCTCCCCAGCATTATTTGGCCTTCAAAATGACATTGAAAAAATATGTTGTGCAGTTTTAATACAGCTTAGTCAAAATATTCCATTCCTAGTGCATTTTGTCATTTTCTTTACAAATAGCTGAAATAAAAGGTATAAAAACATATTCTTAAAAAAAGAAGAAGAAAACAACGCATACTAAGGATGCAAATTTGTCTTGAAAACCACAATTAATCACCATGAAGTAAAATGACTTATTTTATCTTTTTTATTTACTAAAACTGTTTCCACTAGTTATTAAAAATGATCTCGGAAACAAGCTAAGACTAACTAACTGAAAAAAAGACATTTTGCAGGAAAAATAGGTGCTCAAAAAAACACAGTACTTAATCACACTGTGCAACTGGCGTATTGAGAACACTTTGAGCGTGTGAAGGGGGGGTTTGTCCTTCAAAGAGGCTGGTTGCAGCCTGCTGTCTTGAGAACAATGGAATCATTTTAAACCCTTTTATTTTCCTTGGACTCCTCAAAACTTTCAGAGACCTAATTTTGAACTTCAGAAAGGACCTTTTATGTTTACCCACTTAAGTCATAAATGTATCATGAGTGTGTGACATGTGTCGACACTTTTAGCACGGATGGCCTCGCTGGGAATCAGACCCGTGCCACCGGACGCGATGGTGTCAGGCCCTGCCCACCGAGTTACAGTCACAGCTGCTTCATCTGCATTTGTCCTACATAGAAACGATGAAGCGGTCACTGATCCACAACACGCACCCCGCCTCTCCCTTCAGAACCCACTCTCTGTTCACTCTCTGTTGGGGAAAAACCCAGAATAGTTTGCCATTGGATTTTAACATGATCTATTGCACAAGTAACAACCATTACATAATCTTTAATAGTGTAAACCTTCTTTTACTAAAACCGTTAGATGCTGATCATTGGAATAAGTTTTCTTTACCTTTATTTAGAAGTAACTGATACTTGTATCTTAAATGGCATAGTATGTGTTTTCCCATACGTAGAAAGTTAAGTATTTTTGTAAGTAAGCCCTTTCTATTTTTTCTTTCTTCTGTCCCCCTTCTTCTTGTGAATGGTTTGAATGTGATTAACGGTGTCTCTTAAGATTTGTCTTTTCTCCTTTAGGTTACTGTGTATTGATGGGTAGCACAGAGGTACAGGCCAAACGTAAATGCAGCCAATTTATTTTATTTTATCCGTTTGTTTTATTTTTTTTCTTTTTAACTTGGTAAAAAATGAGGTGTACACAAAGCTGCATCTATGCTTGCCTGGACTTGACTGATGATTTCACTCTATTAAGCTTAAGAGCAATTTAAGGAAAGTCCTGTCGCAACAGTGTCTCACGGTTGTGATCACATGATGCTGCAGCATAATTATTATAAATAATAACCTTTTTCCCTACATATAATGAATTTTAGATGTAAAGATTTATATATATATAAGATGTAACACAGACTCTGTGTGGACCAATCTTGCTTAATTGTGACCCCAAAAGGTCAATATTGCCTTGGGAAAAAAGTCTAACTAATTACAACTTCAGTAATAATTTATCATTAAATATTTTCAATAATACAAATTTGTAATATAAAGTTTACTCTGATAAAAAATACTTGATTTCAGTAAATTTGTGTCATTTCTGCATTAAAAATACTTAAACTGTCACTTGAATATAACAAATCTTGGTAATTAGTAAGCCAATAATTTGAAAATGTCAAATTATGTTCTAGTTCTCCATCCAGATGGTCTGTAGTTTGTTAGCTGATATTTTAGGCTGGGTAAAATCCTTACCAATGACACCATATGTCAAAATCTTTAATGGGCCAACTTGGTTTTACATTTAGGTTGGGGAACGGGTCATCGACAGATGTTAATAATAGCAGTAGATCACGAGTCTTGGGAATGTTTGGCAGGGTACTAGAGGTCTCTGAAAATCTCAGTTGTCTTGTAGGACATTTAATTGGATTCAGGTTAGGTCCCCAAGTAGAGATGCACACCCAACCCAATTCTGCCACAGCGGAAAGTTAATCAGATTGAAAGTAGATCACTGCAGCACGCAGCAGCTTGTTGGCTCTGCAGGGTTTTGCCTCAGATCATCAGATGAAATAATTTCCCGAACAGCCGGCGTGGTCAAAAAGTTGTCGAACTTGTTGATGCACTTTGTGTATTCCCTTGATGAAACAAAACACACCCTGCTCATCAGTGCGGACGATCAGTTGTGGCCTATATCTTTGTGTTACCGTTGTGAGCAATATTTTAATTGTCCATTTTAGGCTTATCCTGGCTGACTCAAAAGTAAAATACTGAATTTGGGAAAGCTTGGAGAAAGCTTTAGGCATTCTACAGTTTGTGTTTCTCCATATTTTTTGTGATGCATTAACAATGGCTGTTGCGAGTGTGTGCTCCACAGCAATATACCACGGGACAGATCAAGGTGGGGTTTGGATGAAACAGCATGAAGTAATTAATTGTAATATTGGCTCAATTGGAATTCATCAGCTACACGTTTGACCTTTTTATGTGACATTTCACTTTAAATCAAACCTGTCACCCTTCATGTTTAACATTTAAGCACTCCATTATTAATCTTCACCAAAAGTTTCTCTGCACAGTAAAGTTTCCTTTAATTCCCCAGGCGTTAGTCTTGGATTTGTATTGTCTGCGATGTCATCCGAACCCCAGGAGCCTCTTGCTCAGTCTTGACGGATCCTCACTCTGCTGAAGCCCAATACTGTTCTTCATCTTGTGTTGTCACAACCCCCCTGCTACCTTGATTCACTCTTGGTCGTTGGCTAGGTTTTGGATTTATTACTTTCGAGGCCGAACAATCAGTGGACCAGGCTGTCAACATGCATTTTCACGACATCATGGGCAAAAAAGTGTGTAGTTGTAGTTTTATTTTACCCTTAAGATCAAACTGAGGCTTGGGCGACAGAGCAGGAACTGTACTGTGATGCTGCTTTATTGCTCAGAGCTAATTTTCTAGTGGCTTCCTATTTGTGAACGCAGCATCATACGGCTCAAAATTAAGTGTGTAATATCTTAAATTGATGTACGTAATATTTTTTTCATCACATTACATGCCTATCTCCCACTTATGCTTTCATAGTTTCTAAAAGCCCTCATCCTTCTCTTGCTGCTATTACAGTTTAAATTGTCGCCCAAGGCTTTGTTTAAACTGACCACTCCTTTAGGATGTCTAAACAAGTTAAATTGTATTCTACGAATTTCAATTACAGTAATTTTCTGGCTCTTGATGTGCTAAAATGGAAACCAAATGAATGAAATGCAAGGCTTTAAATCCAGCAGTCTTCTTGAGATTTTAACTCACCTAAAGGATTGGTCGAGTCACTTCTATTTTTGTTTCTTTGTTTCTTTTTTTCTTTGTTGTTTTCTTTTCTAATGTTTTGTTGGCAGGTCACTTACACGTCAACATGTTTTATTTTCTTTGTTTTTCTTTTTGAAAAGTTAAAAGCTCAACTCAGTGACCTCAGTTGAAGAATCTCCATACTGTGTCTGTCAATTCTTTAAATCTACCAAATGAAAGTCTGCCACTTCACAGTGTTTGCTTTAACTCGGCGCGTGAAGCAGATGGATGAGGTTTAGTGTACAGAGTCAGTTCAGATAGTGTCAGGTAGGCCGTCCGTCCGGTAAAGTAACAGTAAGTCTACTGTGTTGTAATATTTAAGCACAGCTCTTAACCCGCTGCCACACCTCTGATTGTACCATTGTACGGACAATCCAGCTGACACCTCACCTGAGTTACAACCAAACAAAAAGACATTGACTTGGGTTAAAATGGGACTTTATCCGCTCCCTAGGAAAACCACCCCGGAGAGGCAGTAAATGAAGACAGCCTCCTCCTTGCCCTCCATGCAAATAGTAATGAGTTGTGGGCATGAGAAAATGATCGCAGTACAGTTACATCCACTTATGCATATCCTGTTACTGCACATGTGGTTTTAGTGTTTCAAGGTCAGTCCATAGTAGCTGACACGTTGAAGATCTTTCATAACGTATGTTAAAATGATTTTGGAGAGACACACCTCTCTGTGTCTCCCTTCTTAGATGTTTTTCTCTGTCAAACTTGACTTGGAATAAGTACTCGAGGGAGAACGAACAGTGACAAGATGGCTGTAAAACGAACCGATCGCCACTCTGAATTGGATGTGACATTCAATAAAGACCTCAACTGGAGTCCTCAGTCCAAACCACAAATTAAATGATATTATTAACTACCAGTTAATTTTCTCCAGAAAATACCTAAGGCCAGGAAATTTGAAAGCTTCCCTGAAATGGATTTTATTATTTGCCAATTTAGAACGGCAACAGATTTTCATTCAGATGTCACTGATTATTACATGAAAAAGATGAGCTGAATCCAATTTTGCCAGCCCGACCTGTATACTCTCTGCTGGTACCCGCTCCCCTTGACTTTGCCCTCATTTCTTGTAGGATTGGGGGCTCAACTTAATCCATTGTTCTTGACTTGACATTACCTTACGCTGGGACTTGAGGGAGGCTGGGAGATATGAGTTACAAAATTAGAAATTGGAGCACATCAAACTGTGGAACAAATCCCAATTCTGCTGTTGGGGACTGTACAGAAGTCACGGTATCCATCACTCGTAGCTGAGATGCCCAAGGGAGAAAGTGCTCAGGTAACCGGCGGCGAGGCCACTCCCGGAAACATGTGCATGTAATTAGGTCGACAGAGAAGGAAGAGGGGAGGCTGGGGAAGGTGGTAACACCTTAAAGCAGGGAGGAATTTGCAATTCGTTTTCCTCCCGCAAGGTGACCCCAATAACTCAACCTCTCAGTCTATTTATGGTTGGCTCCCCCTTAGTCTCAGCCTGTTTCTTTGCTCTGGTTAAGTGCTGGCAGCTTTGCCTAGTTATAGACAGCGAAGTTTTGTTATTGGGTCAACACATTCATACTTGACTCAAGGTCACCCAATTTTTTTTATATATATTTATATATAATTAAAATTAAATCAAATGTGGCATTTAATTAACATCGTCTTTATCAAAAATGAAGAAACAACTTGTCAAATTTATGGACAATTGCTGGGATCCAGTTTGAAAACTGTTTTCTCACTTTTGACACAGTATGAAGATTCAGATTTAGATTGAATAAAAAAAAAAAAAGACTGTTCATTTGTAGTTTCTGCATGTTTACCTTATATTCTGTTAGAGCTGAGATACCGATCTACATCCATTCCCCCTTAAAACTTATACCAAAACAAAATACAAATGAAATTCTCTGTAAGCGTTAGCTGGAGAAAGGTAAGTCATGACCTTCCATTAGATGTCTTTATCTTTTATATAGGGTAGTTAATGACAAAGAAAAAGACAGACATCTATGTTTCTCAGGTACCTTTCAGATCTTGGATCATTGATTGGCTCTTTGATTTTCTTTTTTTCTTTTTTTTTCCTGGCCAGTGAAATTCCCGATTAACACAGAGTACCTGAGACACATAGCCATACAGCCCTTCTGGCTACACAGTAATATTAATTTATATATAGCTGGCCCACATAAATTAAATAAACATAAAGTAAAATATTTCAAACTGGCCCAAATTGCTGAGATTAAGTATCAGAGCTAGGACAGGTCTGTCTAGGTGAGGGGCTTCATGGACTTTTTACTGGTGTTGCCAAATGTGCCCTCCTTGTCCTTTGTCCAGGTGGAAGTAAAGAAGGCCGAACCTCGTGACAGCAAAGCTCCTGGCCAGCTTGGCCCTGGCCAGTGGGCGCCCAGGGGCATCTTGAGTGCAGCTAATGGTTGGACAGCACAGCCTGCTCAGGGCTGGCAACAGCCTTATGGGCCACAGGGTGAGTGGGAACAAGTCCCAGAGCAGAGCAAGAGAAGCTCACTGTTCAGAGGAAAATCCAATGTTTAATCCTCTGCTTAAACATTAGGTTTGTATGTATGTGTGACAGTTTGAATACTTAACTGTTATGTGAACATTTTATGTTTTCAGTCTAATCTTTTTTTTTTTTTCCTTCTCCTTCCTAAAGGAGTGTGGGTGTCAACTACCGGCCAGCCCATAGGTAGGTGTTAGTCCTCCACTTGACAACACAAAAACTGTCTTCTTTTTGTTATTTTTGTGGCTTTCTTGCATGTTGTGTAACTGTTAGACTGCAGATACATGTGTTTTTGCCATGTGATCATGTGCTTATCTCAAAACGCTTGTGTGACAGCACAGGGCTCGCACACGGTGTGGCCCATGGACCGATGACAGTTAACAGTACATGTTATCACTGATTCATTAAGGCTGAGGCTGCTGATAATTTGCTGCTCGAGACAGATGGCAGCATTGAATGGATTCCGGGCCTCCCTCTGCTATTGGTCAGGCTCGGCTTCATATCACCACCTCCGGGTCAACCTGCAGCGCTCGCTGCAGTGTCGACTCTGTGCTCGCTCGCAAGATCCTTCAGTTTCAGATAGTCGTCTGCTTCAGTCTTTAAACAACTTCTCTGTGCACACTTTTAATCAGAGAATCTGTTTGATGCAGTTCATATGTATCCTATTATTGTCAACTGTGCTCAAGTCTCATTAGTCTTTGTTATTCTGTGTTGGGGTAGGCGGGTATGGACCTCCGTTGCCAACAGGCCGGGGAACCCCCGCCCAGCCTCCGTCGCCTTTCAACGCATTCCTGGTCACGACCCCGGCAGGTGGCTTTGCTGCACCTCAGGGCTACCCTCAGCAGGGCTACAGCACCGCACCTCAGTTTGGTCAGTCGTACTAACTCAGTCACATTTTACTACTGTTGATTGGTAATGCTGTGTATATAAATAAGTTAATAGTTTGGAGGCCAGTAGACGGTGACTTTTATTTATTTTTAAAGCATTTGAAAAAAACATGTTTAGTGCAGCGTCACTGAAGAAAAGAGAAGAAAATTTGAAACAATGATTTAAGTCATTTTTGTAACAATCACAGTTTATATTTATGAAAGACATGTATTGGCCACACAGAGCTTTGGTTCTTATACCCCTTATGTGGTCTAGGTTTAGACTGTTAGACAGTGATATTAGGTGAATAAATGGTAGTTAGTGCCTTGACTAGAAGTGTTTTTTGTGAGGTGGTAATGGTGTCAGAAATCATCCACTTTTTTTCTCCTTTTTTGCACACAAATGGTATAAAATGCTAAAGCAACGCTAGAAAACGTTCTTTGGGGTGAAAAACAAATACAAATCATGATATGTCTTTCCAACAGGTTACAGTTTCGGCACACCACAAGCAGACCAGTATGCTCCACAGGTTCCTCCTCCACCCACGACTCCAGGAACTGCACCGCTGGGCTTTGCACCAGCCACCACACCGACTCAGGATTTGAGCAAAGCTCCCACCGGGCAGCCTGACTTCACTTATAGCCAGTATGGTAAGACGGGCTTTGTGCATAAAGAATGCCGCCTCTTTTCTCTCCCAGTTGATTTTTCTTCACCTCTCGGTCCTGCCCGTCTCCCTGGTTATTTTACTGGGTGCAGCTACAGCCTTTTTAGGTTCATGAGTATTCCCCTTAGACGAGCAGGAGCTTGCTGATGGTACCATTTAGCTTGAACGGCTACACATGCATACATGCTTTCTGCATAAATGAACCCCTCTGGCTCTGCCAAGAAGATCACTGCTGAAGTTTCGCCATACCCAGGAGTCCTCAGCAGTCATTTCAGTTGAGTGTTTCCGGCGGGCCCTGGATTGATAAAAGATTGGTAGGTCTTGGTAGGTTTGAATTAGATCATCCTGCCTTGCGATGTTTGTTTTTCCTGTTTTGTTTTGTTTTGTTTTTATTTTAAAAGGATTCCAAACTTGGCCTGAACGTGCAAACCATTTGATTTGATTTGGTTCAGGCACTCCTGCTTTTCAGTTAATCCCTTCGACCCTTCCTCCTCTTCCATGTTGATGACTTTGCTGGCTTCTTTTCCCAGACTTGGCACGATTCCCATAGAAGAGCACCAGCATGACAATATTATCTTATGAAACACTGTTTCTGGAATATGCCGTGTCCAATCTGCCAAGCCACCTATCAGATTTTTTTTCACCATGTTCATCATTGTTATTGCACTGGAGCTTTGCATGCTTGTCTGCAGAATGTGACCTTTTTCCACTCTGTGTTGTAAATGCATAGAGATATTGGAGTACTGGATTAGTCATTTTTGACTAATGTGTCTGTAGGTTGTACTTTGTGGTTTCTGTCTTTGTGGTCTTTGAACAGTGCTGTCGACCAGTCTAACAAAACCTTTAGATCGTGTCGGACCACAATAAATATTCGTCCTGGATCTCGACTGAGCTCTGAAACTGCTGCCACATTTCAGTCAGCATTCAGTGCCTTGAAAATGAGACAGTTCGCCAATCCACTTTAGTAGAAAACAATGATTTGTAGTTTGTATGATTTTAAGACTGTTAGGGGCCTGAATCACATGTTGTAAATGCACGATGGAGAACCGGCGATCACGCTGAGAGCACAAATGGAGGCCGGAAGTTTTCAGATGTGAAACAAAAGGCCGAGATAAAAACTAACCAGCATCCATGGAAAAGGAGCAGTCTTTGTCTTTGTTCAACACCGAGCCATTCACTTACATAACCACACAGGCAGATAACAGTCAGATGCTCATTCATAGCTTCCATCCAGTTTCTTGGCTGACTGGTGTTATTTTATTTTTTTATTATCATTATTATTATTCTGACTTGGCTTCCAGCTGCTTCCAACTGCTTAATCCCACATCTACAGCAGTCCTGCGATTGCTGCCAGTCATGACAGGTGCCCATCTTGTTCAGTGTTTTGTGCCTGTGCTTATCCTCCATCCAGCTTTTTTGCTTTTACTGTTCAGGCACTTTGTCTGCTTATCAGTTGGTAGAAACAGCAGAGCCTTGCGAAGGTTTTGTGAAATGAGCATAAAACACGGAGCTCAAAAGTGACGCAAGATTTAGATACTGGATAAGTTTGTGTGTAAAACTAGCAAATGGTTAGTTTGGCTTTTATTAAAGTGATGCTTGTCTTAAAAGCAGCAGTTGTCGAAATGCCCTTGAGTGCACTGCCAAGGTGCATTCGATTTCTAAGAGAACTGGGGTTATTCAAGTAACCAAACAAAGAGATGAAAAGTGCACACAGCAGTGACACAAAGACTCCAAGTGGCGTGTTGAAAGATGGGAAACAAGCCTAGAAATGTGTATCATGGTAGACCAATGGTTCTCTTTCTTGTTTCTAGCTGCTTCCTACCCGTATTTTCAGGCTTCTTACTTGTTTTGGTGGTTTTTTTTGTTGTTGTTTTTTTTAGAACAATGCACATTTCACAAAATTTTGCGAGACCAGGCTGGCATGATAAAGTCAGGTGTGCTAGCAGCTAGCTCACACATGTGTTTTGACTTGTAGGCGAAGCTGAAAAGAAATGCATCGCGGAGCATAGTGCAGACCCATTAAATAAGTATAAATGTACAGCTCTGTTAGCTCAGTAAGAGGGGGAACTATGTAAAGTAGTCGGCCAGCCGTATGTGGGTTCAGTCAACCTGGTCTCCTCATCTCCCTGATAGGCTTGGGTAACTACCCTCAGGACCCCTCTGCCTACGGACCAACGCGTCCTTCTCACAGTTATGGTCAGGATGAGCAGGGAGGATATAGTTCAGGTAGGTGCCAGCATCGTCTTCTCCAACCACAAAAGCAGCATTTGTTCAGTAATACAGTATTTAGAGCTGCAACTTGGTTCTGTGCCTCTTTTCTTTTGCTCTGTGTTGAGTATTTTGCATGTACATTTTGCATGTACATACAAATTACTATGTGTATTCTTGTATAGTAAAATCAAGCTATTGCAAGCCCCAAAGCTGAGTGGATTTGAAAGAAATTTAAATTTGGCAAGCTTAGCCGTAGGCCTGCCGTTTCCCTCAGCAGCTGTAGCTTTACTATACCAAGACTGACCACATCCTCCTTTTTTGTTCACTTTCTCAGTCTGCATTGCTTTGCTGGTTGTTAAAGGATGATCTAATTGTCAGAAAATGTGTTCATGGTTCAGTTATCTCTATGCATCAGCAGTCCATTCAACCATTGTTTCTTTTCCCCATGTACTGTCTCCACATTTTAGCTAAAGGGGTGAGAAAGGAAAGAAGATTTAAAGAAGGCCACGAAACCAGTAAATTTCAATTTCTCTCAGATTGTTCTGTCTCACGGTCCTGTTGGGATCACTCCTCGTTTTAGTTCTTTTCCTATGAAATTTTGTTGTATTTTCCAATTTTCACCATTTTCTTTCTCTCTTTTCAATTCAGTTATTCAGAACTATCTCTGAAATGCTTTGTTTTCTGTTTGTTTTTTGTTTTTTTTGGTGACACATTGATACCTTCACTCTTTTGTTGACTGGCTTTTACCAGGGTTGGAAAATAATCAGTCGCCATGAGCAGGTTTCAGCAGTGTGAGCAGTGCTTCTGTTTTTTGATAAGATTGGTTTCCTTCCCTGGGAGTCACTGTGGTTCCCTCGTGTGTTTGCAGGGAGATGGTGCCACCGCGTGCGTGTGCGTACGCGAGAGTGTGTGTGTAGGAGAACATCCCAAGTGTCTCAAACAATGTTTTCCTCAATGAAGCCATTTAAAAATGTCCCTTAAATTCAACTGAAATTTTCCTTTTACTGTTTGTTTGAACGCACACAGGTT
Source organism: Rhamphochromis sp. 'chilingali' (assembly GCF_963969265.1). Taxonomy (NCBI): domain Eukaryota; kingdom Metazoa; phylum Chordata; class Actinopteri; order Cichliformes; family Cichlidae; genus Rhamphochromis; species Rhamphochromis sp. 'chilingali'. The sequence goes on along the minus strand of NC_137932.1, from coordinate 37,261,747 downwards.
TTGACATAAAAAGGCTCATTGAAGGATTACACAACTAGTTGGAAAAATCCACCATGAAACACTGAGAAAACTTAAATTTACTGTCAAGCAGTGCTTACTCTGTTTCTAAACCCCTGTTGTTGCTTGGTTAGAGCTGCACAAAACTGCTTCAAAGCTGCAAATGTAGCACCTGCACCAAGCAACACGCACAGCAGTGTGTCCTGTAATATTTGGAATATGGGAGCAGTGTGAGTACAATAAGAAGCAGTTGGTGTTAGATTTTTCCTTAAAGTACAAACTGTGAATATTTTACATTAAATTTATTCAGTAAAAGGATTTAAGGCATTAGCCTTCTATCGAAACACCATCCGGTGAACCTGACATTAACGTCACCCCCTCTGTCCTGTCTGCACCTGTCCTGTGTGTTGTTCACCTCAGGGTACGGTCAGGACCTGACAGCCTTCGGCCACAGCTTCGCAGACCCCAGCCAGCCGACAGCCTCGTATGGTGCACCGACAGCACAGCCCGCCGCTGCTCCCCAGCCTGCCGCCAGCGCATTCGGCAGAGGGCAGAACCACAACGTACAGGGCTTCCACCCGTATCGACGCTGACCACCACCACCATCACCCCTTCCCAGGCAGGACCGCTGTGTAAAGTTCAAAAATAAACAAAAAATAAGAAGTCAGGGAAATCTGTGTTCTTGCTAAAATGCAAAACTGGAGTTCTGGATGTTCTTTAGGAATGTTGAATGCACACAGTTTGTGAAACAGGGATTCCAGTAAATTTAAAAGGGTATTTTTTGTCTTTTTTTAAAATTATTTTATTTTATTTTTTCGTTTTGCATAAATTAAAAAAAACATTCAGCAGAAAGAAGCTTTTATTCCCCACCCCCAACCCATGTTTTATAGTAGAAATAAACTACTTTGCAATAATTTTGTCTGGTCAAACACTAGCACAGAGACTATATGTAAAGAGACTTGCCTATGAATATGTATATTTATGGTGGACACAAATGAAAACAGGGTCTCAAGTTTCCTCAGCTTTAAATTATAGGGAAAATGTTTTTATTTTTCATTTGGTGAATTTTGTTTACTTTCTGAGCCTTTAAAGTTTGTTTAAAATGGAGATTATGAATATATATATTATACACAAACTGTGCAATTTTTTAAAAAGGAAAAAAAATTTTGTACTATAAATGTACACTTTGCTTGTTTTTTTATTTAAAGATGTAGACTTCCCTCAGGTGGCTGTTTTGGGTGCATTTTTGCACTTATGCAAAAAGTAAAGATGAAAAATTATTACAAAAATAAACGTTTTAAGGATAAAATCATTCTCGCTGATCTCAGTTGTGTTTCTATCTGGTGTTTTTTTTTTTTTTTTTTTTTAAAGGAGGAGGAGGAGGAGGAGGTGGTGGTGGGGGGGGGTAAAACAATTGAAAAAGGACTGATGTAAGTATCTTTTGATTGTTTTTAAATGAAGGGGTCACATTTGGCTATTGTCACATTGACAAGGAAGCAAATCATTTTGGGTTCTTCGAAATTAAAATAGCAGGTTCAAGTTTGAAATATTGCCCAGTAAAAAAGGAAAAATACACGCTGAAAGACACGAAAAACAAACGGATCGAGTATATCCGGGTTAAAGGTAGTAATTTTCTAACGTTGCTCGGGTTTGATTCACAGTCTATTTCCGCGTTGCTATCGTTTTAGCATCAAGCTACCTGGTCTCTGAAAAGTAGTTAACTCTAATTAATCACGACTTTTCAACACAGACGTCTATTCGACAAAAGGAGATACAGCTTCAAGGTCTCCGGGCAGAAAGTGTAAGATGGAAGCGAGTGGTTACATTTTGTTTTGCTTTGTTTCTTACGTTTTCTGTTTTGTGCTCTTCTGGTTTACCCAATAGCTAGCTTGCTCGTTTCTGTTCTGTTTAATGGGTGGCTAACATGTTAGCTCCCAACAGCGCATCACAGCCACAGTGAGTTTTGTTATTGGATATAATATATATATGCATATAATTATTGGATGGTTAGGCTTTGCAAAGTTTGGCGCTTAGGACACACTCTGCCAGAAGTTTTCTGTTAGCCTGTTATTAGCTTAGACCTTTTAAGTTTACTAGCATAAGTGTCAGCCTGGGCAGAAATAGTGAAACTGAGTCGCTGTTTCTAACGCGAATCTGCGTTTTTATGGTGTCAGTGAAACATAAAAATGTACAGATGTAGAGGACACGGATGTCAAAAATGAAACGCGAGGTTCTCACGGTGTCTTTTGTGGAGTCAAATGAGTCTAATCTACATTTAAGCTAGCAGTCAGAAGTTAAATACAGTGACACAACACTTTCTTGATGCCCTGACAGGTGTTGGGGAATATTCAGTAACATTTTAGCCTGAGGACTGTAAACGTGTAATTGGTATTTTAAGCACCTCATTGTCTCCATTTATCAGGCACTAAAGTTTTTTGGGTTTTTTTTAACCATATGTAATACATGTTTACATCATCAAGCTATGTTATTTTTTTTTGACTTGTATACTCTCACTGGACATTTATTTAGGTACACCGGGCTAGTTGGACTCCCTTTTGCCTTCAAGACTACCTAAAATCTTTATGGTATAGACTCAACAAGGTGTTGGAAATACTTCTCAGATATTATTGGTCCATATTGACATGACTGAAATTGTCAGCTGCACATCCATGATGCAAGTCTTTCACCACATCCCAAAAGCACTCTATTGGAGATCTGTGACTGTGGAGGCCATTTGAGTACAGTGAACTCATGTTCAAGAAACCAATATGAGATAATTAGAAGTTTGTGACACAGTGCATTATCCTGGTAGAGCAGGTACACTGATGGACATGCTCAGCGACAGCACTGAGGTAGGCTGTGGTGTTTAAACAATGGTCAAATAGTACCAAATTGGCCCTAAATGTGCCAAGGAAAAATCTGCCACACCATTAGGCTACCACCAGCAAGAGGCATTGCTACAAGGCATGAAGGATTGATGCTTTCTTCCACAGTCAAGAATCATCGGACCAGGCAATGTTTTTCCAATATTATGTTGTGCAATTTTGTTGCGCTCATTTAAATTCAAGCCTCAGTTTCCTATTCTTAGCTGACAGGAGTGGTAAATGTGTGGTCTTCTACTGCTGTAGTCCTTCTGCTTCAAGGGGTTGTGAATCCAGAAATGCTCTACTGCACTATAACCTTTGTTTGTTTTTGTTTGTTTGTTTTTTGAGTTCCCGTTGCCTTCGTTTATGAAACAGTCTGGTCCTTCTCCTCTGACCTCTGACACAGAGAATTGCTGCTCATTGGATATCTTCTCTTTTTTTAGATCATTCTCTGGTAACCCCCAGTTGAGGTTGTGTGGGGATTTTCCACACAGGAGGAAAATCCCAGTAGATCACCAATATCTGAAATCGTCACACCAGCCTGTTTGACACCAGTAACCATGCTATGTTCAGAGTCACTTAAATCCCCTTTCTTCCACATTCTGATGGTCTGAGTTGCTGCCATGTTATTGGCTGATTAGTGTCAACAAGCAGTTTAACAAGTGTACCTGAAAAGGTGTCCAGTGACTGTATATCATTCTTACTATTCCCAGTGTGGCAAAATCCCTGAAGTTGGCTAACTTCTGGAAAAATACTGCCGTGTGTGCTGTACACTATGTTAAGGATCCAGGCAGCAGAACAGCCTACAGTGCTGCAGTAAAATGCGGAGTTGCAGTGTGAAATTTGCCACACTTATGACACAGACGCTGTAGTGCTCGAGTCATGCAGCTGAGTCACACTCGGTGAGGCTTCACATGAGAAATGCTCAGCTGGAATATGGCAAGCTGAAGAACAGCAGCTTCTCCATGAAGAAGTGCAGAGATGTGGGAGAAGAGCGGGGCCTCAACCCCAGTAACAGTTTCACTGTTCATAGCCTGTGAGCTTAGCTTAGCTTATGGATTGCTGTCGTTTCTGTTTGCTTCTGTTATTAGACCGAGTTAGACGAGCTGTCGCCATGCTGTTGAATTTCTGTGATCTGGAAAGAAAGTTTCCCAGTTTTTATTCGGTTGCCTGGTGTTTTACAGGGTGTCAGGTCTGGTTCAGTCTGGTTGAACAGTTAATGCACAGAGTAAAGAGGCCGAAAATTGAAGACAAAACAGAAGACGGCGAGGTAAGGTAGGTGAAGCTATCTGACTGTCATTTGGTTTGAATTTTCAGCTCAGTCAAATCATTTTGTAACCATTTTCACAGGTTTAATGAACAAAAAGTTTAAAATAGCTTAAAACTAGTATTAAGATTAACATGTTCATCATTAGAATAGAAGTATTTTCTGACTAATTTAATTAGCTTTGTAGATATTTCATCACAGACTGAATTATCTCACAAGCTAAAATACTGACCTGCTGGTGGGGTAAATGGACCAGTAAACACCAAAGTCTTTAACATCGGTGCTGAATTTCATGCCAATTAATAGCAGCATTTGTTGACTTTAAAAGATCTCTTAGAGGATTTATTTCAACTGCTTAAACCATGGGTGTCAAACATAAGGCCTGGGGGCTAAAATCGGCCTGGCAAAGCGATCCAGTCCAGCCCCCTGGTTAGCTTTGGAAGACGTGAAGCAGTCCGTAGTTGTTTAACTTTACTGTAGGTTTTGCATCTGATTAGGATTTTCATTCATGTAATCATTATCACCCAAGTATCACACAGGCTGCTTGGACTTATGTAATTTGGGCTGTAAAATTACAAAATTATTCAAATCATTCAGGAGAAGTTGGGAAGCATACATGATAAAATCTAGGAGGAGCCAAATTTTCTGTCTGTGTTCAGGCAGCAGTGCCTTGTGAATGTTTTACTCCACCATGATTTCCCAAATAACCCCGATACTCTCTTCTTCTCCTGAATTTTGTCTCTAGTACAAGCGGTAGCAGAGTTATGGTCGTTTAAAGAACGGGCCCGTAGAAATTACATTTATTTTTCTTACATTGAGATTATTCAGGGATTAAATGCTTAGTTTAATATCTTTAGAAAGGGGAGTTTTAGTGATCTGGCCCACTTACAATCAAAGGGGTCTGTGTAGGGCCCATGATGTAAGGTGAATTTCACATCTGTGGTTTAGAGTGTTTCATATATTTAGGAGCCTAATGGTTTTGTTTTATTTGTGGGCTGAGCGTAGGCAGATCACACTAATCGTTATAAATGTCTGTCGACAGTGTGAGAGCAGCACTGGCAGGCATGACCGGGGTGGACGAGCTCTCAGACAGCACAGAGGTGGTGGAGATGGAGGACGTGAATTCCACCCAGTTCCAGGTGGAGAAACATACGTGGGATGGCCTGCGGAAGATCATCCACAACAGCCGCAAAAACACCGGCGTGGTTATCAACAAGGCACCGCACGACTTCCAGTTCATCCAGAAAGACGAGAGCAGCCCGCACTCTCACCGCATCTACTACCTTGGTGAGCGGCGGTTACTGAAACCTGAGGTCTGACACATGAATGGCTGAAATAACATGTCATTTTCTACAAGCGCTGTAAGAAGCCCGAGCTCACAGAGGCATTTTTTAGCGGCCGTGACTTGTTGGCTTGCAGATTCAGTGGCTTCCGTTCAGTCTCTTTGAAAGGTAGCACACGTCTGTGAAAAATCTGTGGATGCAGCTGGTGAGTCAGAGCTGCCAGCCTGCACCTGTTTTCGAGCTCATTTGATTTCCACAGAGCTGCACTGGCTTTAGTGTGTGCTGGAAAAAAATGTGGAACAACATTTTGCATTGTGGACATATTTCTGCTTTTTTCCCCCCCCTCGTCTTGCAGCTGTAGCACACAGGATTCTTGTAAAATGGCTGCTAGTTTTTGTTGCTCTGAGTTTTACATTTTGATACCTGGCTATAGTAAGCTGTGTAATGTTGACTAATTTAGTCAGCTATAACTGCTAACCATAGCTGATGGTTTGGTTATTTTGTCCGTTATAACCAGTCAGACCTTAACAGTTACCGCCTGGTCTGAATGCTCTTTTTATATTTAGACCTTCACTGTGACCAGAAGTGTGTGGTACATGTTGATCTCATGCCTATTTTTTTTATCTTCGTGGTGTATTTATGCTGCATTGGCCATCATCCTTTAATTGCTGTTTGCCTCCCCTGACTGTCATTTAGCTGAAGTTACATAGTTTTGCTGTAGAGCCTTCCCAAACTGATTTAATAGATTTGTTGTTCAGTCTCAAATATAGCTAGCCGCACAAAAAACAAACCAAAAACACCTACCTCATGCTTTTAAAATAGCTTCTTACCCATGTTTTATTCCTTCCTTTCTGTGAACTGCATAGTTGGATTATTAGAACATTTTATAGCACACAAATGTGTTGTCTTTGTCAAACATCTGTGATGGCAAACATCAGCTGCCATTTTTCTTTTTTTTTTTATGCAGCCACAAGACAGCTGCACACAAAAAGCAAACTGTGCACTTACATGGACAAACCTTTTTGAAGAGTGATCATGTAAGACAAGACAGTAAGGGTCTTGTCTTGTTATTATTATCCTGTCTCCCTCCCCTCACCTCCAACCGGTCGCAGCAGATGGCGGACCCTCCCTTAGCCTTCACTGTGGGTGTTTTTCCTCCCCACTGTCACCAAGTGCTTGCTTAAAGGGGTCATCTGATTGTTGGGGTGTTCTCTGTATTGTTGTAGGGTCTTTACCTTACAATATAAAACACTTTGAGGTGACTGTTGTTGTGATTTGGTGCTATATAAATAAAACTGAATTGAATTCAGTCTTAAACCTGTCTCTGTTTAAGACCTTACTGCAGGCACAGGGGAAGACGTGCTGTGAATTGCCTCAGGGCGGAATTGAACCTGGGCCTTTGCATTAGCCCTATGGCCCAAGGGTTGCCTGCTCATCTTGGCACTCTGTGCGGTATGTTCCTCAGTAAGAAGCTTGTGTAAGCCAACACTACTGCTGCGAATGCCGGCCGAACCAGAGCGCCTACAAAAAGACCAGCTCGCCTTGCTTCGTCTGATGCCTTCTGTGGTATGTTTCCTGACAGGAATGCCTTACGCCAGCAGGGAAAATGCGTTACTCTACTCAGACATTCCCAAGAAGATCCGCAAAGATGCCCTGTTGGTTTTGTCTTGGAAACCAATGCTGGATCACTTTCAGGTGAGGAAGAATTTTTAGTCCTCATCTTGCTGTCCAATCGGATGTTTTGACATTCGTTTCAGACGTGTTTTTGTGCACCGTCATTTGAACAGTGCATTTATTTAATAACATTGGCATTCTTTAACAAAATATAAAACACTGTTGAGCAGAATGAAGTAGAAGGTGCAAAAGAGCCAAAAGGTAATGTCCCCAAATGAGGATGCAGGGTCGCAGGAGGTTAAAGGGACTTACTGATTTTTTTGCCTTTTATTTACAGTGATGATTTTAAAGTTTGTACTTGGTAAAACGTTTAAGAATTACAGGTGAATTTATATAAAAATATTTCTTAAAAGTTGAGAGCAAAGACTGTCTGACCTCATAAACACCATTAACTTGCATAAAACTTTACAGTGTGAATGCATGGAAGCTTCATGTCAGGCTCAAGTCAAGCACCAACCAGGTGAATCCACTGATCCGCTGGGTTTGACCGTGCACCTTCTCAGTTAGCAGCAAGTGCAGCCAGAAAGCAGAGGGATGGTCACTGGTGTCACAGGGCCAGCTACAACTGAGGGAATGTGCAGCGGAATTTACATTTGATTAAAAAACGGTCATAATATAATGAATGAGTCTGACTACAGCTGTATGTTGCTGTTGTCAGCTGAGGGAATGCTGGATGAAACGGACTCTTTATCAGACGGCGTCTGGTCTGAGAAGCTGTGTAAAGGACCTGTGAAATATTAATGTGATGTGTTTTTTAATTTCCCCTGAATAAAACTATAGACCTGGAAATGTGTTTGATATTTCCCCTTTAGGACCATTTAATTATTTAGAGGTTTATTGTGAGCCATTTCCTAAATAATTGCACTTCTCCTTATGGAGCTTAAAACTGCTGTTGTAAATCTTCTCCTGAAGACAAATTAACTCGAACACTCAGGTCACATGAGACCACATGATTGATGTTAATTGCTATCCAGCTGGTCTGCACTGATTTCACAAACAAAGCGTGTTCCTGCTGAAGCGAGAGAACAGCTTTTATTTCCTGGTCCTCAGAGATGCTCTCTGTAATTTAGAAATTTGGTCATGTTTTGTTTGTATGTTTTTGTTTTTCCACGGCGTGAACGACTTTCTTTGACCTTGACTTTGGTCACTGTCACGTTGTGTGTTCTCTTGTCACTCCTGACCTCAGGCCAGCCCTCACCACGGAGGCTTCTCTCGGGAAGAAGAGCTGCTGCGAGAGAGGAAGCGTTTGGGGGTGTCTGGCATCACCTCCTATGACTACCACCGACCCAGCGGCCTCTTCCTGTTCCAGGCCAACAGCAGCCTGTACTACTGCCGTGATGGTGGGAACAGCAGCTTCATTGTGAGTTAAAGGCCAGTTAAGTAGGACTCTCACTGCTGCAGAGCACAGGCTGAAAATTACAGACCCGATGAGGCTAGTTGGGAAAGACATCTGATTTTTGTGCATCACTAAATATAAAAAGTTGAAGTCTCCCTTCACTCCATGTATCTTGAAGTTTTCTCCATCCCCCTCAACCCTGCAAAGCATCAGCAGGGATCAAATAAATCCATGATAATAGACAGATCGATACTTTACTTTTCCCCAAGCGGAAATTCAAATATCCAGCATCTTTATTTAAAAAAAACCAAAAAACATCCCTCTGGCCAAAAATACAAAATCATCTAATTAAATAATGTTAGTAATAGTGATAAAAATACAATATAAACAGGAAAAAAGTCCTATTCCAGTGGGGACAAGTTGAGATGTGCCCTTCTCCACCACAGTCTTAAGTCCAACCTCCGGCTTTACCCCCGACACACAGCAGCATAAAAGAAAGCACTGGCCACCACAGTGTGATTAAAATATATGCAGCATCTCCTCACACACACACCAAAAGACCTCAGCTGCCACAGGAAGAAGAGGTGGCTCTGCATCTTATAATTAATGTTTTCTTTTTCTTCCCCAGACTTCTCCGATGAATCCCACAGAGATTACGAGCCAGAATTCAGGCACACGTATGGACCCCAAGATCTGCCCCGGTGACCCCAGCTTCATCGGGTTCATCAACAACAATGACATTTGGGTGACTAGTATTGAGACGGGGGAAGAGAAGAGACTCACCTTCTGCCACAAAGGTGTGAACTGTGACATTTATCAAGTTCCCTTCAACTTTTTCCTTTCTTGTAGTTGAAATGGTTCCCTTAAACCAACTAAATAGACTCAAAAGCATCTTTAATTCATCCTTTTCTCTCTTTCTTTGTTTATGGTATGTTTGGGACTGTGAGACAGTCGTTTATATTAGTTATTAAATAAGTCGTTGTTAGTTGTGGTGCATGAAGCCAGTGATGGCACCAGATATTTACAGAAGCATAACAGCGGCTGTTCAAGTCAGCCACAGCACCGTAAACTTAAATTGGAGGTCAAACCCTGGTAGGGATGGAACAGGTTGCCTAATGTAAGCTCACTCTCGTGTTTTGTCTCTCGGGTGTTTTTATTGTAGGTATCGATAACCCCAAAGAGGATCCTAAATCTGCCGGCGTAGCCACTTTTGTCACCCAGGAAGAGTTTGATCGCTTCACTGGATACTGGTGGTGTCCGGCTGCTCAAGAAGGTGAGTACATTGATTTCGTAGTTATCATTCATTAGAAAATGACTCACAATATTTATTAATACAGTTTTTGTGAGCCCGGTCGCTTCGTCATGAAATTATTTCTACAAGCTTTCATGTTCAGTTTCTTCCAAAGACCTTTAAATAATCCTCACAGCTGCTTACTTTTCTGGCTGTTCTCATTGGTTTAGAGGCAGACGGCGGGAAAACTCTACAGATTCTCTACGAGGAGGTGGATGAGTCTGAGGTAGAGATCATCCACGTTCCGTCTCCGGCTTTGGAAGAGCGCAAGACAGATGTGTACAGATACCCACACGCAGGTATCAAATCAGCAGAAACTTACACAAAAGTTCTACATATACTTCTACATGGCTTAACTCCTAATGCTGGGTGTAGCCTGTGTTTATACATGTGCTCCTGTAAAATGTTTGCTTATATTTTGGTACATAAATCAGCTTACTTTCTTTTTCAGGCAGCAAAAATCCTGATATCACCCTCAAAATAGCAGAAATACGAACAGACAGTCAAGGCAAAGTGAGTGCTCATTCAGAGTTCAGTGGGTTTCCCCCCGACAGTGAACGCAGCACTGATGTGAGCTGGTCTGATTGGTGTTTTTCTCTCTTCAGATTGTCAGCACACAGGAAAAGGAGCTACCTGTTCCCTTCACCAGCCTGTTCCCACGTACAGAGTACATTACCAGAGCCGGATGGTCTAAAGACGGGCGATTGTAAGCCAGAAAATAATAAATAGTTAAAAACAGGAAGCCCAGAAGTAAACTTGTCAGTAGAGGGCACATGTTCTCGTTGCATCACAGCTCTCCTGTGTTTGTGTGTCAGCGCGTGGGCGGTGATGATGGACCGACGGCAGCAGAATCTCCAGCTGGTCCTGCTGCCTCCTGAACTCTTCATCCCAGCGCATCAGGACGAAGCCAAAAGACAGGAGAGCCTGGAGGCCCTCGGAGACTCGGTCCACCCTTTCATCGTTTACCAAGAGACCAGCGACATCTGGATCAATGTGAGCACCAGCAGCACGTCTTTAGCGAGCCTGGTTGTTTCTCAGATTAGTTTCCCCTCATGTTTCAATCAGCCCGAGTGGCACAGAGGCAGATGTTTGCTGTGAAGTTTACAATATACAATATAATCCTACTCTGGACTTGGATCAAAAACATTTTGTTTGCCTTTCCTACACAGGTCCATGACATCTTCCATCCTTTCATCCAAACCACTGAGGACGAGATCACATTCATCACAGTAAACGAGTCCAAAACTGGCTTCTGCCACCTGTATAAGATCACCTCAGTGTTACAGCGGGGCAGCCATCACTGGGCCAAAGGCTACACGCACTCTGAAGGTAGCACCACGTGCAGACACACACTAACTCATCTGTACTGTTCATGCAGAACATCTTTGACATGGTTTTAAGTGAGATTTATTTATTTTATGAACAATTCTGTATTCCTGGGATGTTTCTGGGTTTGTAACATAGTTTTACTGTGTTGTTCTTACCGTGCCACTCACACGACCTGTGTGACACATTTGCTCCTCTGTCATCAGATGATTTCAAGTGTCCAGTCAAAGAGGAGGTGATGGTGACCAGCGGGGAGTGGGAGGTGCTGGCCAATCATGGCGCAAAGGTAAAGCCCTGTACATGGGTTCCCACATTCACAGCAGCCACTTAAAACTATAGTTTTATACAAAATAACTTGTGCTGAGTACATAGAGTAGAGGTAGGCAATGTAGTGTCACTATTATATATTAATGTGATATATAATCAATGATATAGAATAAAAATACTGAAGGTTTTATAAGTGCAAGTAAATGAAGGGCATTTTCCTTCTTTTACAATGAGCTGCTGTCATTGACGACACACAGCCTAATTTGAAACAAGGTACCAGCAGCATTAATGTAACAGTAGTGACACAGCATACGTCACATGTAAGCACATAAGTAGTCGGTTAATTAAGCGCTGTGAGCAGAGTTGGTCGTCTTTATGTTTTTTTGCTCCTGTAACTGTTATGTCGCATCTTCTTCTACTGCTGCTGCTCTCTGCTCTGTTTCAGGGTCGCCAGAGTGGATCATCTTCCTCCATCTCATCCTATCCCTAGCATTCTCCTCCATCGCACCAATGATACACCAAACCTCTGTCTGTCTGTTCTTCCTCTTTTCCTCCAGCCTGGCAGCTCCATATTCAGCATCTTCTGTCTAATTGATCCACTCTCTCTGCACACACACAAAGCCATCCCAGCCTCGCCTCTCATACTTGTCTCCAAAATCACCCCCTGATCGAGCTCAGCCGATTTACTCATTTCTAATCTTGTCCATCCTGGTCACTCCGAACACAAATCCTCTTGTCGCCTTGTCAGCCGCACCGTCTCCAAACCTCGTAAACCTTCCCTTTCACTCTTGCTCTCCCTTCTGTCACCTCGACACTCGGGCCTGCTCCACCCTGCCTGTGCTCTCTTCCTCACCTCTCTTGTACTGTTGCATCAGCATGTATCTGAATATGAGAGTAATATTTCTACATTTTGCTTAAAAAAGACTAATAACACACAGACTCTCATGCAGATTAGAACAACCTAATAAAGGAGATACTTACTTACTGTTTGGTGTCATAGCTCAGCTGTCTTTTTGTTTGTGTGTAAACAAAATGTTCCAACAGTGTTGTTTTCTTGTTTGTGCAGCGTTCATCCAGCCCTCAGATTTGGGTGGATGAGGCAGCCAAGCTGGTTTACTTTCAGGGAACCAAAGACTCTCCTCTGGAGCATCACCTCTACGTGGTGAGCTACGACTCGCCGGGTGAAATCGTCCGACTCACCAAACCTGGCTTCTCCCACAGCTGCTCTGTGAGCCAGGTACCTGAATACACACTCGTGTTCCTCGCCAAATCTCCTCTGACCTTTCTACACCTGTCAACTGATTTTACTTTTTTAAAATCTAAGAGTACAAGCAGTTACTGTCTCATCGTTCCTTTTTTGCTGTTTCCTGTAGAAATTTTCACAAATTATGTATCGCCTGCTTTTTCCTGTTTTATCATTTGAATAGCTCTCTTAAGTGAGCGAGGCTTTAACAGTATTCAATAGTTTAATGCACATGAGAGAGCATGACCCAATGCAGTAAACTTCACATTCAGATATGTGTATGAAGTGTTTGTGTACACCTTGGCGATGCTTTCTAACTCTGCCTCATCTGTTTTCTTTCACACAGACCTTTGACATGTTTATCAGCCATTACAGCAGCCTGACCACTGCACCGTGTGTCCACATTTACAAGCTGAATGGCTCAGACAGCGACCCTCTGCACAAAGAGCCCCAGTTTTGGGCGAGCATGATGGAATCTTCTGGTACTGAATTCCCCTTAAAATCAAACAGATTTTTACACTTTTATCAGATGGTTTGACACCCTTGCCTCCCTGTTTGTTTAGTTTTCCTGTTCTGCTCATTAAAGATGGACAACAACTTAAAGATTTTGTTTTGGGGTTTTTTGTCGTCTCCAGCTTTCCCACTTGACGGCACACCTCCAGAGATCTTTAGCTTCACGGGCAAGTCGGGTTTCGAGCTGTACGGCATGCTGTACAAACCGGAGAAGCTAGTCCCCGGGAGGAAGCACCCCACCGTCGTCTTTGTCTATGGTGGTCCTCAGGTTTGCCCTCCAACTCCCACCCCATTCATAGGGCCAGATTTACTAAACGAGTCAAAATGGTGTGTGAGTGCAGTTAGCAATAAACTGCCTGTTGCAGATGCTAGTAAATCAGTTTGCACGCTTCATTTATATGACCTGATCCTTAATTTCTTTTCAACGTTAACAAAGGAACTCCACAAAAATGCTCACAACTTATCCAGAAAGTATTCACAGCACTTCATTTGTTCCACATTTTGTCATGTCACAGTGACATAAACACAAGTTTATTTTCTTCCAGGTGCAATTAGTGAACAATTCTTATAAAGGGGTGAAGTACCTGCGGCTGAGCACGCTGGCCTCTTTGGGCTACGTTGTGCTTGTTATCGATGGGCGGGGCTCCTGCCAGCGAGGCCTCAAGTTTGAAGGAGCTGTGAAGGACAGAATGGTAAATGTCTCGAGACAAACGTGTACGGGTTAAAGATGAAGATGCTCCCTCCAAACTCTCCTAGGTTTCCTAAAATTCAGGAACACATTAGCCTCTTTTCTTAGTTTTCTTCTGTAGAAACAAAACAGCCAAGTTCAATCTTTTCTCCTCTGTCCAGGGTCAGGTGGAGATTGAAGACCAGGTGGAGGGTTTGCACTACATCGCAGACAAGTACAAGTTTGTAGACCTGAGTCGCGTCGCCATCCACGGCTGGTCGTACGGCGGCTTCCTGTCCCTCATGGGCCTCATCCACAGACCCGACATCTTTAAGGTGAAAAAACATTTACTGTCAGATTTAGATCAGCCAACAAGCCAAAAACTAGAAGTTTGATGTGTCAGTTCAGTTTTTCCTCTTTGCTCCAGGAAACAGAAATACCCATTAAAAAATGTAAACACACATTTGTAAAACTCTCTCTTTGTTGTTTAATTAAAAAAATAGGTCTCCATCACCTGATAAATAACTCTTTAAAGCCCTAAGAGTAAATTATTTGTTCCATCAGATACATTTACCGTATCTTTTCTAAGGATGTGAGCGTTACAAAAATAAAAAAGCTGTATGGATGTTGATAATCCTGGTGCTTTAGGCAGTTTCTATAATTACATTTCATGCAGAGTGATTGCCGCCTCTGTTAGAGAACAGACCTGGAACTTCACTTTCAGTGAAAGGCAGAAATGATGACGCCGTCTCCCGTGTGATCTCTTTGTTGGTTAGGTTGCTATCGCGGGCGCTCCGGTGACGTTGTGGATGGCCTATGACACCGGCTACACGGAGCGATATTTGGACACCCCCGAAAAAAACCAGAGGGGATACGAAGCTTGTTCTGTCGCTCTGCACGTCGACAAGCTTCCCAATGAGTGAGAAACAGTTACTGCTTTAGTGCATTTATGACACATTATTATTCAGTTATTGTATGTTGCTGCATCCATCAGGCAGCTGAGACTATAATGCACTATTACCTCTGGCAGTACCATATTATACTTTGAGTTATTCATAAAATTCTGTATGAAGCAGCACAGGAAGAGACTCGCTATTCGGTGTTTGATTTCTCCGAGTGGTGCAACACATCAGTGTTTTATATGCCCTCTCTGTGATTAATACAGGCCCAACAGGTTGCTGATCCTGCATGGATTCTTAGACGAGAACGTGCACTTTTTCCACACTAACTTCCTCGTGTCTCAACTCATCCGAGCAGGGAAACCGTACAGCCTGCAGGTATGGCCGCTGACTGATGTCTCGCGGGGTTAAAACATGCGCACTGTTTAACGATGAGACCGGCACGTTTGAAGAAGCGGCAGCTTTGAAACGCTTGTTTGTTGTTTCTGTTTTTTCCAGGTTTACCCCAACGAACGACACAGCATCAGATGTCCAGAGTCTGGAGAGCATTATGAGATTACACTGCTGCACTTCCTCCAGCAGAACCTCTGATAAAGCCTTTTGACGCAGCAACCTTCCCTCCTCGCTTCCTGTCCTTCCTCCCCTTTTCTCCTCTTTCACATTCCTCCATTTGTCCACCTCCGCGTCGCCTCCTAGATTTTTATAATCTGTTGAATGCAAGCTATGCCAAATCTCATCACACCTTGACAGATATCTGTCTTAAAGGCACTTCAGCATTTTAGCATCAATAAATCATTACAGGGATCATATGCAGATGTCAGTACGATGGGCAGGTACTGCCCGGCACTGAGGAGACCTCTTGTAGCCTTCAGGCTGACGGAGGCTTTGGGGAGAGAACGATCGGTTGCTTTGAGCCACAAAACAAGCAGGGGGCGCTATTCGCCAGAAAGAAATGTAGCTTTGGGGTTTGTAGTCACAGTGGAGTGAGAGAGTGTCACAGTAATGATGATTGATGCTGAACATGCTGCACCAACACAATCAATTCATCAGCAATGCAAAAAGTGCATAAATGGACCTGCAGTGCCCAGTTTTTGAACCTGGTTTGTCTATTTTTTTTCTTTTTGGTGCCTTTTTTTTTTTTTTTTTTTTAAAGTTCTGCTTTTCTGGGTATCAACTGACAGAGATATCACTTTCCCCCCATGTGAATAAACACTGATGTGAAGCTAGTAAATGTAAAGCTCTGAAAGAGCAAACAAAACAGCGCTTAACCCTCCTTGTCACACACTTTGTAGTCTTTTTGTGCTTTGAGATTTCTTTCTCATGTGCTGTCAGAGATGATTTTTGTGTGGCATGCCAAGCCAAATGCCACATTTTTATTGTGTATTAATAAAATTTATACTTTTATTGTTATCTAATCATTCATAATGGGAATGCGTAGCGACCCTTCACTGCTTCCCTCAGTCACGTGCTTTAACTTTTCTCTGGAGCTTCTTTTTCTTCTGCTGCTGAGGACTTTTGCACAGTACATGTTTGCCTTGGTGCCGACAAGCTGACCTGCATGATGACTGGCAGAGCCGTTGGCAATCTGAGGTGCCTTGCAAGAGTTTAAGAGCGCCCGCTCACATCACCCATATCAGGGAACCTGTTAGAGTACCTCAAGTGTCTGATGAACATCTGTAAGATGAGCTGCCATGACATGGTATCTGTACATGGTTAAATGTACTCTCAGATATTGAAGAAATAAACAGAAGTGAACAATCTTTTCCAAACTCTTCTCACCAGATTAAATGTGTTTTTAAAGGAGTTTCGTTGATCGTTTAGTGCAAAATTGAATTTATAGAATATACTCGTATAAAAATTTGTTAAAAACAGCTCCAGCACTCGCCACTTAAAGTGCTGCTGAAATAATTTTTGCTGACTGAGTGATTACGAGATCTGCCCAGCTTTCATCAGATAGACAGGCAGAACCTCAACACTCCCACAGTTACACACACACACACAGGAGCTGCCTCAGTCATCCTATTATACTGTGATCAGTGTGGCTAACAGCTGTCAACTCATATCCACACCTACGTTAGGACTGTTGCTTTCAACCAGAGCACCACCTTGGCACTCCATAGCACCATTTTAACTATATTGTATTAAAAAAAGTCATCACACAAAGCAGAGTGAATATTATTTAAGGCAGTTCATTATTAAACTTAGGATGCAATTATTAAAATGGACTAAAAACACTTAAAACAGTAACTTAAACAGTGCATTGGGTATTTTTAAGTAAACTGAATTTAAATGTGTTCATGAAGACCTAATGCAGGACAGCTTCATTATTACAGAGCTGCAGAGTGATTTAGCTTACTTTCCAATTCTGTAATAATTAGATAATACTCTGATAAGAAAAATAAATCTTTAAAAGGTCATTGTTCAGTCTCCCAGGTGACAGGATTGTCAATATTAACTCTCTGGCCACTTTATTAGGGACACCTATTACTGCAAATATCTAACCAGCCAATCACATGGCATCAACCTAATCCATTTAGGCATGTAGGCATGGTCAAGGCAACCCAGTGATGTTCGAAGTGAGCATGAGAACGGTGACTTTAAGTGATTTTGCACATGGTTGTTGGTGCTTGGTCTGAGTATTACTCGACCTTCTCT
This sequence comes from Rhamphochromis sp. 'chilingali', assembly GCF_963969265.1. Taxonomy (NCBI): domain Eukaryota; kingdom Metazoa; phylum Chordata; class Actinopteri; order Cichliformes; family Cichlidae; genus Rhamphochromis; species Rhamphochromis sp. 'chilingali'. The sequence goes on along the minus strand of NC_137932.1, from coordinate 37,244,465 downwards.
GGGGTTTACAGAAAATGGCCTGAAAAGGAGCAAAATATCGAGTGAGCAGCAGTTCTCTGGGAGAAAATATCTTGTTGCTTTGATATCAGAGGTAAGAGGAGAATAGCCAGACTGCTGCGAGCTGATATGAAGGCAACAGTGACTCCAGATAACCACTTGTTACTGGGAAGGTATACAGATGAGCACCTCTGGATGCACGTGTCGGACACGTGCTGAAGCTAATGGGCTACAGGAAACTGGGGCTTTGGGTCACACCAGCTCACACAAATTGGACAACAAAGGATTGATGAAATGTTGCCCGGTCTGACATTTGGGTGGTGGTCACAGTTTGCACTAAACAGCATGAAAACATGGATCCATCCCAACTTGTATCAGCGGTTCAGGCTGCTGCTGTAATGGTGAGGGGAATATTCTTCCTTAGTATCAACTGGGCCCTGTTTAAACACCACAGCCTACCTGAGTCTTGTGTCCGATCATGTCCCTTTATGACCACACTGCTTCCAGCAGGATAACACACTGTGACACAAAGCTGAGGTCATCGCAAACTTGTTTCTTGATCATGACACTAAATACGCTGAACTCAAATAACCTCAACAGTCCCCAGATCTCATTCCAATCCCACATCTGTTGTGATGTTGCTGAACTGGAAATTTACACCATGGATGTGCAACTAACAAGCAGTAACTGTGTGATGCTGCCAGGACAACATGGACCAAATCTCTGAGGAATGGTTTCAGCAGCTTGTTGAATTTGAGCCGTTCTGAAGGAAATCTGGTGTCCAACCTGCTTCTAGCAATGTGTAAAGTGGCCAAATCTTTGCTCCCACCTCTAGGTGGCATAAAAACTTGTGTAGCTCCAATTGTTTGGCCTCAATTCAATTTGGCTTCAACTTCACTTTTATAGTCGGGTTTAAATGCAGTTTAATAGCTGCTCATTTGTGGAGCCAAGTTTCACTGCATACAGACACACACAATGACAGAAATGAATGCCTCATAAGTGAATAATTCTATTTGTTTATCACACTGAAATATAAAATAAAGAGCAAAGTCTAGACTGTCTTCCTGGAGTCATGTCATTCAGCCTCTTCAACCACAAACAAAGAGCCAGGACGTCCTGGTAAGGTAAACTTAAAAGTTTTATTTCCATCCACTTCATATAAAATATTCAAAGTTTTGTACAAATCTATAAAATAAGAAACTTCACATTATTTAAGTACAAAACAAAACAAATGGATAAATCCCTTACAAAGGGAATAAAGTTACACCCGTCAATATGACTGAACATGTCCAATGAGACAATGAGTTATAGCATGGCATAGCATCCATGTGTCTGACCCTGCAGTGAATCAGCAGAGAGCAATGATGTGCGTGTAAACACTCAGTCTGGTTTCAGTCCTTCAGTAGTTCAGCGTTTAAGTTAAAGTCATTCTCTCTTTAGCGCTCTGCTTTAATGGTTTGGGGATGGCGGTGTCATTTTTAGATGACCGGCGTTCAGAGAGTTGCTCTCTTGCTCTGTGGCCGTGGAGAAGGATGCCGCCTGCTTCTTGAGCTGCTCCCTCCTGCTTCTCCTGTCTCTGCTGGCTCGCTGCCCACGTAGGAGGAGATCATCACCGTCTCCGGTCAAACCTGAGAGGAAGAGAAGAGTGATGAGTTTGAGGCTGCACTTTGCATTTCTGCTCACAGTTTGGCGTCCGTTATTAATCTTTGGGAAACTTTCTCTGCCTTGGAAATAAAAGTATGTGCAGTCAACATGTTTTTAAAGCTGCTGCCCTCCTTTTCCTTGATCTTTGGACTGTGCTCGCACAGATCTGCCAACAAGTCAGCGCTATAAACTCAGGCGCAAAGGTGAACTTCTTATGTCACTTGTTATGATTCATATGTAGTTCATGCGTGTCTGCGCTCAAGGCTGCCGGTTTTGTTTAAAAGAGACTTGATGTCTGAAAGTGCTCTGAGGGTCTAAACTCTTCTGAAAGCAGCACAGACACACGCACGGCTTTAAACTTCAATAGCACAAATCTTACCTGATTCTGTGTGGATCTGCTGAGCCTCGCCCCTCAGTGCCATCTCTTCGTGTTTCCTCCTGTGCGCCTTTACTCTCTTATGCGAAATCTGCAGGACACAGAAACTTCTCGTTAAAGTTTTTTGCTTTAACGTCTCAGGTGCTGGGGAACGGGTGAATTCGTGGATGTGGTGCGGCTCACCTTGTTCTGCAGTGCTTGTAGTTGCAGACTCTGCTTCTCCAGTTTGTCTTGCTGCAGCTTGAGTTTCTCCTCCAGCTGGTCCACGCGTTTGTCCTGAGCCAGCAGCAGCTGGATACAACAGGGAGAAACATCATCAGCTTTATGCAACGTACAACATCCACCGGTCTGCGATGGGAGGTGCTTAAATTTGGAATGAACTATTATTTAAAGAGAGAACTCTTAGTGGCTGCCGCTAAAAGGTTTAAAGGGGCTATTCAGGTCTATTAAAATGGGCGTGCACTGCTCTCATGTGTCTACCTGGTTAAAGAGCAGCTACAAAAGCCCTCTTTCCCCCTTCTCACCTGGATCACTGGGACTCCTGAGTGACCGCTGTCGTTGCTGTCCAGCATCCTTTCTGTAAGCGCTCCCTGCAGCCAGTCCATCCTGGAGTTTAAATCCGCTGTCTGCTTCTTCACCTCCTCAGCCAGCTCCGCCAGCCTCTGACTCTCCTCCGGTCCCTCACTTCTGGCCTTCAGAGCTTCATCTTGCTCCCGCTGTTTCCTCTCCAGCTCGGCCACCGTGCCGTTGAAGGTCTTCAGTTTGGTGTTGATGTCGCTCATCTGGACTTTGGCCTTGTCCACGTGCTCCTTGAGCCCCAGGCCGAGCTGGAGGAGGCCGTGGGCCACCACGTTCACATCGTCCCACGAGGCCTGTTTCTCCCGGCCCCTCCTGTCAGTGGGGAAACCAACTGCTGCGTGCACCAAAATGGTCACGAGGAGGATGAGAAGTTGAGGCATCTTCATCTTTGTAGGTCCGATCTGGTGTCAGTGCTGCGTCTGAAATCTGTCTCTGTCTGTTGTGTGTGCTGCTCACTGAGAGGCACTGAGGCTTTTTATAGCTCTGGTAGGAGAGGAGGAGGAAGAGGGGGCGGGGAAAGTCTCACAGTGAGCAACATGATGCAACGAGGGCCTGAATTTCTGGTTATACACTCACTGATGCAGAAAAATGACATGTTTACAGTTTTAGTTTTGAGGCTTAGTTTAGTCTTATGCTGATGATGTCATATTTTTGCCTCTTATTCCCACTCTGTTGGTTTCATTTGCTACAAAAACACTTTGACTCCCCGCTGTTCTCACTGCTGATTCGTTTACAAATCAACTATTTGTTTTATTATTTCTGTAACATCTGAATAAGTGCAGATAATTTCCAACAGCTCAGGGCTATAAAATGTTCCCTTGAAATGACCCACAGATGCATGTGCCATTAAAAGCAGTTATTTCTTTTTCTTTTGATGGCTGTTTTATTAAATCTTAAAAGTCCTTTAAAGTCCCTATTTTCACATCTGATTGGCTTTTAAGCTGTCCCTAAAACAGTTTCACCCAAAAACCAATGATTCCTTTTGGATTTTTTCACGTTTAAGACTAAAGCCCTGATAGCTGAGCTTAATGACCTCAGTGGGTGAAGACAGCCAGTTGCTGAATCAGGAATGCTGGTGAACAACAGAGGCTGAGGAGTCACTGTGAGAAGTAGGGGAAAGTTCAAGCCTTCGGGCCCTTTTACACACTCGTTCCCGACAACAGAAACCCCGCTCACGCAGACATGAGGAACGTGATGCTGATGTCCTGCCAGGCGCTCAGACTCACACACGCACGTGTCAGCGGCTCACGGCTCCTGTTTCACATTTAATCACACATTAGGCTCAGATACTGTACTTCTCTCAAAGCGCTAAGCAGCCATCCGAGAAATATGATGAAATGCACATGTCCAAATGTTTCTACACTCACTGTATGTTAAGGTATCACTGGATTAGAGTAAACTTGGGAGGTTTCATGCTGCGGGGAAGAGAAAGGCTGGAAAATGTAATGACAGCGAGTATTGTAGAGGGATAAGAGAGTCAGCCAACAACAAACAACTACACGTTTAACTAAAAGGTCAGTGTGGTTAATGTTTGACTGGAGTCACTAAGTAACAATATGTTGTTATGGTGGAAAATTAATACTGAAAAAAATTACTTGCATGTAAAAGTGAAAGAAACCCTCGCTCTGACTCAGAAGAGCAAACTTGCATTTCCACTGTACATTCTGTCCAATCATAAAAAAGACGCGTTTCTCCTTTAGCCTCTTTTAAACCCTTAAAATTGTTGTTTATCCACATGTGTCATTATGCAGAGGTGCACTTCTCGTACCAGCAGGATTTGAGTTTTTACATGATGAACCTCTGCAGGGAGCAGGGTACTTCCTGGATGCTGGACACCCGGTGCACGTAGGCCTCCCTCCCGCTGCAGGCTGCTGTTCTGCACGTATCCTCCGAACCCGCTGCACTCAGCTTACGTGAACCAGACCATTGTCCTCAGTCGGATGCACAGGCGGGTCTCCGTCCTTACTCAGCTCTATCCGAACACTATGTTCGCATTAAACATGAGGCTGTGCTGCTTGCATGTAGCTCATGTCCCGTGAGGAGATAAATGTGACCCTGCGTGATGCAGGGAGCTGCAGGAGGGTCAGCACAGCCAGCAGACACAGGAGGAGGACCTGCGTAAACTGGGAACCAGTTTTTCCAGTCAGTCTGTGCTTCACTTTGGAATGACTCACTCAGCGTTTTGGGAACTAAAACAGACTGTATACAAAAGAGGCCAAGCTTTCCGACTTCTGTTAGTTAGCAGGCAATCATCTGTAAAAATGAAAGTACTTGAAGCCTCGCACATTTGTATTTTGGCCACCACCACGTTAGTTTCTTGAAGCCAGAAGTTACAAGTAACGGACTAATAAGCTACTCACTCACCCAAACTCAAGAACAAGCTTCTGTACCACACAGCGACTCCTGATATCAGTCAGATAATCCATTCAAACGCTCCAGAAGGCTCCAGTAGCAGACACCTGACAGTCATCATGGTTACGCCCCTGACTTTGTTTTCCAGGTGGATGAGTTATAAAATAATAGGTATAACCACAGAGACCAAAACTGTGTTTTGTACCAGGAGGTAAATGTGCTTTTTAGTGCTGTTACATTTAATGTTTCAACACGGGAGATGACTCGCTTTGAAATGCAATTCAAAGGCTGCACCTCGATTTAAGCCGCATGTGGTGTTCCTTTCATGTCAAACAGTTTTGTTTTTATGTTCAAAAATCACCATTCATAAGAAAAACTGTAATTACACATATAGTATCACTACTTCTCAAGTTTGATTTTTCAAAATAAAATGAAATTCTTGACTAAACTTTTTGACTTTGATTTGTTATTTATTTTTCATTTGTAGGTTTTTTTGATCTGAGCTTAAGTGTGAGTTCTAGAAATTATTGTGACCAAGAAATGATGAGATGAAACACAGCACACTGCTGATCACAGACTACTTTGGGTCAAAGTTACCAGGTTATTTGTTTTGAAGGACAATCACAATCTAGACTCAAAAACATATTTATGTGAAAAATGCTCGAATTTGATGTAATTCTTTTTAAATTTACATAAGTAGAATGTAAAATGTTTAATTTAATGGACTCTGGTGAAATTAAATTTTCTTGATTGCTTTATATTCAGTTTATACCAAACATTTTTTCCTTAATGAATAATAATTTAAATAAATAAACCTTTGATTTTTTTATATTTCACTTCTATTTAATTAAAAATGATTGCATCTTGTTTATGAGCTTGTAAGTTTAGCACAGATATTTGGTTAAAATCTTACATTTTAATGCTACAATCATTACTAAATATAGCACACTTCACTTTCGTCATGTATTTAATTTGGTACTGTGGCAGAGTTCAAATCTAGAGTGTAATCGCCTCCCTGTGTATTTCTTTTTAGGCTTTTATATGACGACACCCCCATAAAAATCAATGCTGTGTAAAGATAAAATTGTTACATGATGTGTAATTTACTGTGTCTATCTTTGAAAGGACCTCCATCATCACAGGGTTGGATAGCGCTGTCTGTCTGATTACAAAAAAACACAAACATCAGGCTCTGTTCATCTGTCGTTTTAAAATCTCAAACTTGTAGGAAGTCAAAACAGCTTCTGTTGTCTAAAATAAGCCCTGAAACCTCCTTCCTTTGTTTATTACCCACGAGGGCACGGTAACTGTGCAGATTACAGCCACACAGCATGTCCCGTCAGATCTGCACATGTACAGTGCATGAGTTTCCAAAGCGGGGGATCGCAGGAAGACGGTGTCCTCAGGCACCAGTGGGTTAGTGTGTGAAAGGTCAGGATGTTGCTACATGTCTGGTATGTTGCATCAGCCTCTAGCGGGCATGAACTATTCCCATACTATTCCCCCTGAGCTCTGTTTGAGCCCAGACATGCACAGCGGGAGACCCAGAGGAAGAGCCGGGACTCTGAACCAAAGCCTCTAAAAACAGGCAGAGGCACAGCAGCTGGATCAGCATGTAACCATTATCTTGTTTAGTAATTATCAGGAAACTCAAACAAGGAAATTCTCGAACAACCAACCTCAGCAAAGTGTTATTCATAGAACTCTGAAAGGAAGCTTTCAGACTTTAAAATAATCTGATGGTGGTGGCCAATTACAAGGGTCTTAATCCCTGGTCAGGTGTCAGGTAAGTGGCATAAAGATGAGACAAGAAGCCTAAATAAGCGCTGTCCATTTGCAGCTTGGTAAACCCAGTCCTTTATTTTCTTTATCATATTGTGCTATGGCTGCCATCATTCCATGAAGCTCAGAGATTTCAAGGTATTCTCCTCCACTCCTGGGATATGGTCTGTTTCTTCCATTTTCATGTCAAATGTGTTAAGAGCTCTTTCTTACTTGGCTGTAACCAGAAGTCCCCCCAGATTTATTATCCTTACCTTGATGCTGACCTACACAATGAATTTACTTTACTGAAATAGCTTGAAATTTGATATATATGCAGGGAGTTAAACTGATGCCAACATCCACTAGTTAAAGCCAAGCCTATACAAATAATACAAAACGCATACAGGTTTCTGTAAGAAGGCATCAGTTGCCTGCATTTTCATAGGAGTCTGCAGACATTTGAACAGGGATCACCAAGATCTTAAAGTGAAGTCTGAACTTTATGGGGAGCCAGCGCAAAAACGACAAATTAGGTGTCACCTGGGACCACTCGGAGGACTTGGTAGGTACCTTCGCAGCTGGATTTTGTAACCGATCCAACAATGAAATCCTGACGCCCAGATACAGTGAATTACAATAGTTCAACAATGAGTTGGACCAGTCAGTTTCCCAGTGTTAAGTAAAAGATAATTAGCAGCCATCCAGTTCTTAAGGATAGATATATTTAGAAAAGACATTTACAATTAGATATCATCCACTTAACGTTGATATGAAAGGTGCAGAAGATAATAAATACAGTTCAAACAGTACGGGCGCCAAACCAGAACCTTGAGGTACACCATAGGACAGAGTGGCAGATGAGGAGACGTAGATAATGCCGTTAAACCGAGACGTACAAGAACAGTCTATTCACCTGCACCTCTCTTTATTAAAACGTCGATTTGTTTCTGAAGAAGATAAATCTCCATCATAAAAATCAAGTCTGATTTCACTTTTTGTTTATTTTCATTATATTATTGATTCATGTTAGTCTGGCTCCTGTTTTTCATGTCAACTTTTGGCAGAGAAGAAAAGTGGGTGAAAGGTAATGCTCGTGCACAGCTCGTACGCAGCTCGCGCACAGCTTCATGTGTTGATGTCATGTGGGATTCATTAAAAACAGCTGTTATTCACAAATGCAAGGCTGCTGCTCCATTCGCTGACTTTCTTCCCACTGACCTTTTACCTAGTTTCCACACGCTCGCAGCATCCCTGCTTTACGACTCACTTTGGGACTGGTGGTGTTTTTTCTTTTACACTTTCTGAATGCACTTTAACCCAGAATGCAGCACCGTTTCCTCAGGGCGTCCTCCCTCTGATCAAACAGAGGAGCAGAGCCAAAGACATGTAAGTCAGAGGTTAGATTTGTGTTGACTGCAAAAACATGCTGACTTTTCGTGTTGATGTGAGTGTGTTAATTGAATTTTATGGCTGCTGTAAATGCCCGAGCATAGTAAAGTAGCACTTTGACTATTACCCAGTTTTCCTAACTCTGTGTAAAAGCATCAATGTGTAAATTTAAACACTTTCCAAGCATCCACACTCTTAGGAAGGGACAAGAGAGAAGTTTGACACTTTACTGGAACCATTATTTTATTTTTTTAAGTTAAAGCAAACAGATGTTTTTAAATAGTATTATGATTAGTTTTTATTCCTTGAATTATCAAAGTAGTACTTCATTTTTACCCCTTTCAGGATATTTAAGATCCCCCCCACTGGTTTCCAGGCGCCTCTTCAAAAGCTTCTGCTTGTATTCATGCAGATTTTGAAGTTCACTTGGATCCTTGTCCTGGTGTAAAAGCAAATATCTTCTTTAGACATTTGCATCCAGGATTTGTTGGCATTGTGTTGCAAGTATAAACCTGCATCTGTGTGCAAAACAACATTACCAACCCAAACAAACTTCCCAGTGCAGATGTTACTTTTGCATAATTGTGGATGAGATCACAGATACGATCTGAAAATGTTCTTTGATATGTTGTTTTGACTCCCACTTTGTTTTTATAAGAAAGGAAAATCGCACAATGCTGTGTCTCGACCTGCGTTGCATTCAGCAGTCCAACCAGTAAACACTAAAATGACAAGAGGGGGGAAAGGTCACATCAGATGAAGGCAAAACACAGAATAGGACCATGTGTGTAGTCCATATGCTGGTGGTGCTGGTGGTGGTGAAGGTTGTTTTGGAATAGCTGATGGAAATTTTGAAAGTCACTGGACATCCAAGAAGAGGAGGAGGAGGAGGAGGAAGTGGCACAGTGGGAAAAAATAAGTGGTTTAAAGCACTGAGCTTAAAAAAAATGTGGGCAGGAGAAGTGACGGAGAAACAAAAGGAATGAGGGACAGATGTTCTTTATCAAACATTTGTCTAAGCTTCATTTAGCATCATTTCCATGAGTTTTCAGTCAGTCTGAAAATGTCATTAATCAGCACAGGCCACGGCCCGCCTTCTAGATCCTAATGACTCATTTAAGGCTTAATGAGACTCAGTGGAGAAGTGAACGTTTTATAAGTTTGTGAAAAACATGAATAATTGACATGAGGCACACTTCAGTCATTGTTTGGTGTAGCAGTTACACCCTTTCACCTAAAACAAATGCATCTTAGGCTGTTTTCATCTGAATTTCATCACTAAAGTAATCTGCTGTGGGTGTGGTGCACAGTGTGCTTGTTGTTCTTCTGTAAGCGATAGGACCACATTCCCATTAAAAAGATTCCCTTTACCAAAACTCTGTGGGACTTTCCACTCTGATTTGTGGTTGCCAGATTACTAAAACCCACAAGTTTGAGTTCTCCACCTTGTTTAATAGTCTGATACTGATCGCACATGTTTCAGCATACTCACACTCAATAAAAAGAAGCAGGTATATTTTTGTTATTAACCAGGTATTAAGCTCTGATCATGGGTTCACTTCACCCTCCATCCCGTTACTCTGCACTCTGATTGGTCGTGACTGCTCCTGGCAGGCCATGCTGCTGTTTTTACACAGCTCACCTTTTACCCAGAAACTGGGAGGAAAGCCCTCACATGTGTGAAAATGAACAGAAAACAAATAATAAGTGTTGGTTACCGCATTTGTAGAGATTAGGGGCATGGGCAAAATCAGCCCTCTGGTGAGTGTTTGCATTTTGTCTGAATATTCAAATTTCATGGGATTCATATGATATCCTACAAAGCTCTGTTTGTGAGCAGCTCAGAAGAAATCAATAAAGTTTTTCAGTTTTTAAAAATGTAATCTTAGTGGTTTCTAATCCAGAAAAAATGACTGAAATGTTAGTAATGGATAAGTTTAGTAAAACACTAACATTAAAACTGCTAATAAAATTGATTTAATTTATGTAACTTTTATAATTTTAATTTGATTATGTAATATTTTGTGAGTGATTATTGTGAAACAACAGTTTGTTTCCTGAAACTATGAGTTAATTTGTGAGTTTGACCTCAAATACCTTAATTGTTCTAGTTTTTGTAACTGTTAATATTTCTTTTTGTAATGTTGATCCAGGAGTCATCACCAACCAGAGGATGAATTCACCTGACTTTGTTGAGGCTGTAGTTTTCCTACTTTTCCTGCAAATATTAACAAACTGCACAGTCTCGGATGTTTCTGTCTTCAGATCCAACTGTTTGAAGCATTTCTGTGAAATCTATGGATAGTAATGTTCCCATCAAGATGACTTGTACTGACTCAGGAGAGCTCCAGGCTGTTCTTGTAACACAACTATCATATCAGAGAGCTCCAGTACTTGTTTGAACAGGACTTTTTTCCATTGCAGCATCCAGAGCTGCTAAAGTGTATTTTCACAATAAAAGAGGGAATCTGTTGTGAGGCAACTTTAAATGACTCATCTTCATAAAGCAAGAGGGTGATGGAGCGTTTCCTAAATTTATTTTTAACCCCAATTTAACAAGAAAACACGTAACGAGGCCGAGAGTGACGGAAACTCTTTCGGTTATGGGAGTTCCTTTTTCTGTTAAATGTGAATTTTCTTGTCAGTAAAATGCTGAAACATTTGAAAGATAATAACTTATAAATAAAGTAGAAATCAGTCATTCTTTTAAACAGGCTCGTTCTTATGTGACACTTTTCTGCTCTGGTTTATATAACATGCCTCATTCACACACGCTTTATTCTGAGATTCAAGATTCACACGCTATTGAACACACTGCAGAGCAACTTGAGGTTCAGCATTATGCCCAGTGATCTTTTGACTGGAGCAGCCAGGGATTGAACCACCAACCTTCATATTAGCAGATGACCCATTCTGCCTCCTGAGCACCCTCAACACCTTAAGCCAGTGGCTCAGAGAGCCTCGACAGGTGAGGCATTTAATGAATCTGATGTTTTTTTTAGGGAAGATTAACAAACTTCAAGAAGCTAAAATGATGTAATTCTTGATATAAAGGTCTCCTGTGATTCCGACTCTTCTCTGATCGAGTTTTAAAGGAAAAATGGTCAATGACAAAATAATCATTACTATGATGTAGAAATAGGAATCTATAGCCACTTAAACTAGAAGACTGCATCAGTTATTTATTTGTAAGCTTGTTTTTCTTGGAAATTCTGAGCATTTATGTGCGCAGAGGCCTTGAGACCAATGTAAATGTGTTTATGACTCCTTCCTGTGTGGCCTCATTCTGACTCTACTTGAGAAAACACATTTTGCTGCCAGCCTTTTCTTGGACTTTGATGCATACTCTGAGCTGATAGACAGGTATACTCCTACCTCCATCCTGTACGTACAACTAACTGCTCAGCAGGGAAATTATTTTACAGGTTATTGTTCTGATAAAGAGCCGCTGCTGCTTGGCCTCCAGCTTTGTTTTTCCTCCCTGGCCGGTAATAGCGTACAAAGGTTTCTACAATGTTACCATGAAATGCGGCAGTGCGAGAAACAGCAGAGAGGAGTGGTACCACTGATGGTACAGAATGTGCAGCAGTTTTTATTGCAGTGTTTGTCAGCATTTTAATCATTTCTCAGTTGGGAACGATTGGAACGTGCTGTGATCTCAGGTTTGTGTTTACAGGTGGTTTCTCTGGCCCCAAGTGGCCACATTTTTTTTTTCATCCATCATCCATGAACAGATCGTTCGGGTGTTTTACTCAAAAATTACAAATAATTTCCTGATGAACTTCTGTTTTAGTAAGATCAGTGAAAATCTACCAGGAGAGTCTCCTCTGGTGTTGCACAGAGAAGGCGTGGAGCTAAAGCTCAGACTGATCCGAATGATAACTTCCTGGCTTTGTCGTGTTTAATGCACATTGCACGTTCGTTCTTGAAGACAAACCATCGCACTGATGGAAGTAATGACTCACTGAGAGAAACCTTGCCAACACACAAACAACCAGCAACCGCCCTATGTTTCTGGTGGGATGAACTGGGTGTTGACGCCATCCGTGATAACAGAAAACCTTTGATTTGTGGCAATATTAGCAAACAAAAACGTTATGATATATTACCACATGTCCTGTGAACAGCTTAAAAGCTTCAAAAGGACCTTGAGAGAGACATGGAAAGAGAGAGACTTTGCCCACTAAAATCAAAGCTCTTTCTTGGGCATAATGGAACTCCAGATTTTTTTCTCCCACACATCTGTGTTTAAAAAAAATGAAAGGTTAAAAGGTTGACTTTAGCTGATTGCAGTCTCCTCTTCTTTTAGGAGGATGAGGGTGTGTCCATCTTTTTTAGGCATGATCCAAGTCACTGTGAGGGTGACCTTCTGAACCAGAAGTCGTGCTTACCTGGAGGAAAAAGAAGCCATAAAACCTTTCAGTGCTTCCAAATTGCTGCAGCTTCCTCCATCTGTAGGATCCATCAGAACATCTCCTCATGCGAACTCCTGCACGTCTGTAACTGTGGCTGTAAGAAGAAAAACAGCAGCAACCTGTAGGAGACGTGCAGAACCATTAGCAGGAAAATGCACTGGTATACTGAAATAGATTTATAAATTTCAGACCATTTCTACAGTTTACAGAGGTTACAGCTGGGTGGGTCATGACCACACACAACAAAGAAATAAGTGAATGAGTGACTAAGTAAGTGACTATGGTGCCAGACAGGCTGGTTTGAGTAATTCAGAAACTGCTGGTGTGCTGGGATTTTCCCACATAACCAGGTTTACAGAAAATGGTCAGAAAAAGAGAAAAATATACAGCTCTGGGTTTCTCTGGGTGAACATGTTGATGTAAGAGGAGAGTGGCCAAAACTGCTTTGCAGATAGGAAGGCAAGAGTAACTCAAATAACCAATTGATAAAACCCAGTTAAGGAGAAGAGTGTTTCTTAAAAAAAAAAAGGAGTGAATGAGGAAAGACAAAGGGCCCTGGGTTGGAATTGTGTCTCGCAGCACATCTCTTGCTCAACCAGGCGAGATGTACTGGTGCCTCAGAAGAGCATCTCTGAATGCACAACATATTAAACATTTAAGCTGACGGGCTACCGCAGAGCACACCAGCTTCATTCCCTGTCAGCTATGAACAATAAACTGAGGCTACAATTTGCACAGGCTCCCCAAAACTGAACAATTCAATTCAATTTTATTTATACTTACCATATATAAATATACCATATTTATACTAATCACAACAACAGTCACCTCAAGGCGCTTTATATTGTAAGGTAGACCCTAATAATAATACATAATACATACAGAGAAAACCCAACCATCATATGACCCCTTATGAGCAAGCACTTTGGTGACAGTGGGAAGGAAAAACTCCCTTTTAACAGGAAGAAACCTCCTGCAGAACCAGGCTCAGCGAGGGGCGGGGCCATCTGCCGTGACTGGTTGGGAAAAATGTAACCTTGTGTAACATGTAAGATTGGAAAAATTTAAAATGTTTGTTGTGATGAGTCTTAATTTCTGCTGTAGGGTCAATATTTGGCATAAACAACATGGATCTATCCTGACTCGTATTAATGGTGCAGACTTGTAGTGTGAAGTAATACTGTAGTAATACTGTACTGTTTTCTTATCACACTTTGAGCCCCTTAGTACCAACTGAGCATTATTTAAATGCCACAGCCTGCCCGAGTATTGTTGCTGACTATCTCTATCCCTTTATAACCACAGTGTACCCATCTTCTACCTGCTGGTTCCACCAAGCTAACACTCCTGGTTTCTTTGGGATGGAAAATATCATGTCAATATAGACCCGAATCTCTGAGAGTTTTTCCAGCAGCTTGTTGAATCTGTACTTTGAAAGAAAATGCAGTTTTAAAGGCAAAAGGGAGTTCAACACTGACAAGGTGTAACTTCTTTTTTAAATGAATGTATTCAGTTGAAGTCATTGTTTGTTTTTGCCTTGTTTCATTGTAGAGACCAAAAGTTTTATGTTTTGATCCAAGTGGGGGAAAGGGTTATCTGTGTATGAGTGTTTCTTAAGAAGTGGACCAGGTCACAGGTCTTTCTACCAAGATCACAGAAGCAGCAGCTTTGCTACTTCTAAGTATCTGTTCCTCCAGGGTGGGATAGTTTGGCTCCAGAGATATGAACTGTTGAACTGCACTGCTCTTCCCGTCCAGAGCCTGCTGTGTTTTCAGTGTCGTGTTGCTCATTAATGTATTGACACAGTGTCATGTCGACCCTGCTGGGTCACACTGACCTGAAAGCATTGTTGCTTCAGCCTTCCTGTCCAGCAGCTCACACTCCATCTTATATCAGTCAAATCCAAACCAAGGTTCAACAATGTGTCACCTCTGCAGTGTTACAGTTCACAAACTGCTTGCCTCTAACCCAAAATCAAACAAACTATCTTGCCAGCTTTCCCCAGGCTTAAAACATCTCATGTGCTTCTCAGAACTAATGATAACAGGTTTCATTATAACCACATTTAAAGGCAGTTTGACATTATAATCTCAAACATTTCTCTCTGTTTCCAGGTTGTTTAAACACTTTTTTAAATCATATTTTTGTGTGTCAGTCAGTAATAAGTGATACAATATTCTATAAGAAAACCATGAGCTGAGATTTTGATGATTGTGACTCTCGTGCGTTCTCTCAAAGCTCTTCCTAAAAAGAAAAAAAGAAGAAGTTTTTTTCTTTCATTGTTATAGCTCTGTTCTCTCACCCTCATCCCATAAAGACTGTGTGAGGTGAAGAAATGGTCATGTCATCACTGTGAACTGTGTAAGTTCCCCATAAAACAGGCTTATAAGCAAAAAGGAAACTGCTTCGGGAGAGGGAGAGGTGAACTGTAACTAAGTCAAATGTTCCTTTTTCTCTCATAGTTTATGGTTTGTTATGGCAGCAAAAACAAACCAGATGCTGGATGGTCTGGCTTCCCAGCAGCAGAGAAGGAGTGGCATTGTTCCCCTATTGTTTATAGATTTGGATGAAGGATGGCAATTTCTTGCTTAGTCGTGGGTCCAGGGTGGGGTCCTAGTAACGATCTGTGCAAGGTAATATGGACCACTGATCTTCTATCTTGGTCTTGGTCTGGCCTGACACCAAGGACCAGTTTGTCTTGGAAGACACTATCTGGGGCAAATTTCTCCTGGATAAGGTGAGATGTTTCGGGCAGGCCTGACTGGGAGCCAACCCAGGGCATTATATCTTTTGGCTGATATGGGAACGCCTCAGCATCCACCCTCAGAGGAGCTGGAGGAGGTAGCAGATGAGGGTCTGGGTATCATTGCTTAGACTGCTGCTCAGTGACCTAAAACAATGGATGGATGAATGCTAAACCCAGTAATAAAAATTTATATTACACTTTTTGAGAAAGCAAACAACAGCTCTGTGTGATATGAAAAAGATAATAAATGGTTGAGAATGAGTGTATTATTTGAATTTTAATATGTTGATTGTTTGAGCTGATGCACAAATAAGAAACAGGTTGAGTAGACTCCAACAAAAATGCAGGCCCAAACTTTGAGCCTCAAGGCCATAAAAACAGATTTCACAATTAATTGCCGTGTAAGCTTAACAATGGTTACAATTCACCATTAACAAGGTTTTTAAAAAACCCGTGAATCCTCAGAGACACATTTGAGAGCTGAAAGTACAGAGTAATGTAGCGTTCATTTGAGGTCATTTCTGTGGGAAGAAAATCCCTGTGGACAGACCAGTCATCCATAAAAGTTCTTGGATTAAACCCTCCCATAACCACTGACAGCAGTAGTTTCATCTTTGGGGCCATCAGTTTGATTACCAGCATGAAAGAGCTCTTAGGTTTGGACCCAAACTTAGTCCTAATTGCACGCTTATGTTTGACTCATGCATGAATACTCCTATAACCCCCGTTGTGACTCTGTTCTGCACGCTGTCCTGCTGTTAAATTTCACGCAAACAGCAAAAACAAAATGCTCTTTATGTTGAACTTGCTTCATAGCTCAGACCAGAGGACCACTGCAGTAATGAACATGGAGCAAGGCGATGAATTAGAAATGACTGAAGATACACAAGAGCTAAATGCAGCTGTGCACACCCCAAAATACTGGATGAACTCAACAAGCATGTCAGGAGAATGATGCAACATGATAATCCTTAAGTTTTTAGTTTTTTTTATAGAGTCTTTGCTTTGACGGTGATCAAAATGGTGAGAAATAACCAAAACTTACAGCAGAAAAAGAATTTTGGGAATCAATTTGAGATATTTTAACATTTTGTTATGGTGCAGGGCTCTTCTCCCTAGTTAGTCTTTGTTACACTTCATTCAGACTGGTATCTTTGTGTGTGGCTGATGTCTTTTTATTGTATTAAAGCCAATATTTTCATTCTTTATTTCACTGAAATGACCCTTTACAGTTTCTTTGTTTGGTTTCAAATATTTTGGCTCAGTAAGGTTTCTTTTAAATTTTTAATTCAGTATAAAACATTTGGAAGCTTCTTTGTCACAGCCACTTTAGGAATCTTTTTGTTTTCAGGCGTCCTGTTTGTTGTATGTAGAGAATCCCTGTGAGTACCTTCATACTGGAAAGACTACAGCGCCCTCAGCTGTTGGATGGCAGGTGATGCAGTTTACAGTGCTTTATGAAGGTACTTTCGAATAATCACAATCAGAATCAGAAAGGGTTTTATTGCCAAATGTTGAGCGGGTTTACAACATTAGGAAATTGCTGCGGTGCTTCAGTGCAAACATACTGTTATAAATACTGTTATAAATTAAGCTTAAATGGACATGAAAATAAAAATGAGAATAAGAATTAAAAGTGCTAAGTAGATAGATAGATATATACATGATATATACATGAGTGCAGGTGGTGATCAGTGCCAAACATGGAATGATGCAGTGAACACAACGTAGGGTCATGTGTTAGTGGTGGGAACAGTCATAAGGTTATTGTTCATGTGTCCAACAGCAGAGGGGAAGAAACTGTTCTTATGGCGAGAGGTTCTGGTGCGAATGGACCGGAGCCTCCTGCCTGAGGGAAGCAGGTCAAACAGACTGTGTCCAGGGTGAGAAGGGTCAGCTGAGATCCGAGCTGCACTCCCCAGTGTCCTGGAGGTGTACAGGTCCTGCAGAGATGGGAGTCTGCAGCCAATCACCTTCTCAGCAGAGCGCACAACACGCTGCAGTCTCTGTTTGTCCCTGATAGTGGCTCCAGCGTACCACACGGTGATGGAGGAGGTGAGGATGGACTCGATGATTGCAGTGTAGAATTGCATCATCGTCCGTGTTGGCAGGTTGAATTTCTTCAGCTGCCTCAGGAAGTACATCCTCTGCTGGGCTTTCTTAATGACGGAGGTGATGGTGGGCTCCCACTTCAGGTAATAAGTCAATCATCCCCTTTTTGAGGCCAGGAAGAGACACACAATACTTGGACGGTTTTGTCAATTTCAGATCTTGAAATTTCGAATTAGGCATGTCAAAAGCTCAACTTATTAACTCAAAATTCTGAGTAAATACCTCAAAGTAGGACCCAAAATACCCAGTAGGAGTTCAGTTAGACTTGACCAATAACAGCGTCCCCTGCCCTGTGGTTGGTGACGCTGTTATTTGTCATTAATCCTTCACTACAACTGTCAAAGCACCAAATGTGGGAAAATCTCTTGGAATCATGGTTTTTCATCCCTCAGGCAGACAGTCTAGAATAAATCGGCCACAAAGGCGTCTCAAGAAACTTTATTTTTAACCTCTCAGCTCCCAGTTTGGACTCAAGAGACAGACACCCTCTCTTCTTTAAAGATGAGGCTTTAAACTTTCCTTTTTGACAAAGCCCATAGTTAGGGTTGAATCAGGTGACCCTGAATCTTCCCATAGTTACCCTGCAATAAGCCCAGGCTGCAAGGAGCTTCCCATGATGCACTGAGTGCTTCTTCTTCACTGGCCTCCTTAATCATTAGTTATTATTCATCTCTGGTTCTCTTCCATAGCGTATCTTTTGTCTGTCTTCCTCCCGTAGCCCCTAACCAGTCACAGTAGATCACAGTAGATGGCCAACCCTCCTTGACCCTGCATCTGTTGGAGGTTTCTTCCTGTTAATTTACCAACCAAACCCTTTGAGTTAAGGAAAAACTTTGATCTCAAACCCAGAAATTTTAACTTGTGTTGGGCTTTTTTTTTTTTTTTTTTTTTTTTTTTTTTTTTTACAATGGCACAAATGACCTTACATGCAAGAAACAAAAGAAATATTTAAAAATGATTTATGATTACATGCCAGATTTGGCGCCATTTGACCAAACTGACAAACAAGTCCCGCCTATGTGTCGTCGGTCCCTGGGGGCTCCACACAGGGTTCCTGATTGGAGCATTCAGCTGTTTGTCAGTGTTCCTTCAAGATGGAATTAGCGGCAAACTCTCCAAAACCTACGTCAAAATATAATCTGTCGTTGCAGCTAAACAGGAAATGACGGAAAAGAAGGCCTCTGCATTCAAAATAAAAGCCAGTTAAAGCAACATTTCATTAGACGTTAAACCAACATACTTATAATAAAATATAAAAACATAAAAAGCAATTAAAGACAAAATAAAAAGTTACAAATTCTTATAAATAATATATAAAAGTTAAATATACACTTTTAAGTCTGCTTTTGAATGTAAGCATAGTTGTAATTGCTCTGAGGTCAGCAGGTGGCTTGTTTTAAAAGTACCTGAATGCATCCTGAGCACTAATTTTCTGAGATCTGCTTTGGGAACAGTTAAAAGATTTGCAGCCGATAACCTGCTACAACATAAACAAATCAGCGCCTCAATTGTTTTCAAGCTTCAGCTGACATTACCCCCCCCCCCCCCCCCCACCCTTGATATTCACTCACACTAATAGATACACAGTATGCTCACAGAAGATGATTTTCATAGGTTAAAAAACAAAACAAAAACCCTGTAAGACAAGAAATATGTATAAACACCAATGATGCTTTTCCAAATCCTCATCACTCTGTGCATCCGACAAACACACAAGTAGAGTGGTAGAAAGCAACGCATCAGTCATGATATAAGCAGTCGTGAGTTTGAATTATGTTTGTGTATGCTCTGCCGTGTTGAAAGAAAACCTGTTTGTTGGACTTATTTACTGATCAGACAATGATCTTTACTAAAAATCATGCAAATGTTAAACCTACTGTATTATTACTGTATCACTACTGAGAAATAAAATAATAAAATGCATGTTTTAGAAAATCAATTTTACAATACAAAAGCATGAATGAATAAATAAATAAATTAATTAAAAGTTCAATGCTCTAAATGTATTTATAATATCAGACAAAACATTAGATAACTGAAGCTGACAGGTCTGTCATCAGCGTATACACAGGAGCTGTGATAGAACGTGATTTAAGAAAACGAGATTAGAGATGTAAATGTATACAAGAGATAAAACAAACCCCTTCAGTGCAACGTGGTCGTTTTATTTTGAAATTCTAAATCGGAAACACATTTTAAACTTTTTCGGTAACTTGACCCAAAGGCTGAAGTCAGGGGGTAGGAGTTTTTTTCCCCCTCCCTCCTTCTCCTCCCAAACTTTTCTTACCTCTACTGAAGTTATGTCAAGCCTCAGTGTGACTGGACGGAGGGCAGCCACAAGGTAAGACAGCAGTGCCCGAGGGGGTCCATGGCTGTATTGATTAGCTGATTATTACTAATCGAGCCTCTGGCCAAAGTAGTTGTGTCTTATTAAACAGAGGCTGCTGCAAACTGTTCCAGTGGATTATTGATAATGTCTGATTTTGTGTTTGCCTCTGGAACCTTATATATAATATATACATTTTTAAATTATTTTAAATGCTCCCTTTTTTAAATTTAGAGTCTACTCAGACTCTATTTAGGTTTTACTGAACTGTCTGAGTGGATGTGGTTTGTACTGGCTCCCTCGCCACTAATTTGGCAAACTGAAAATAGTTTTTGTTTCCCAAACAGGGCTTTTCTCCCACCACTGCATTTGCTATGAGAACCATTCACTTTAAAGCTGTGTTTTATTGCCTGCGGCTGTCTCACATTAGAAATGACAGGATTTAGGTCAGTGTTCGTGATATCTTTTGTGGTTTTCTTGTTGTGTTGTTGTTGTTGTTATTGCTGTTGCTTTGACTTGTCAAACCTCAGACGAGCCACTTCAGTGCGCATCTCCTTTTACACCTCTTCCTGCAGGACACACTGCAGCTTCTTCACATGTGAAGCAAACTAAATGTAGCTTCAGTAAAGAAGGGAACATCTTTCTGTGCCAGACATTGTTGTGGGAGGGGTGAGGCTGCTTTATAGGACGGAAATCCCCCTCCATCCCAAGTCAGCACCCCCAATATCTGTCCCCCTGGCTGCTTTCCTGTCTTATAATAAAGTGCTGTGATTCCAGTGTCTGGTTTGCCCTGTAGCTTTGCTGGCTTCATCAGCCTCTCACTATGAATCACTTGGGATGATGGACGGCCTGCAGCCACAGCTCCGGATGTTTAGCTTGAAAACAGCACTGCTTTAAAAAAAATCCTAAGTGGCAGCGCTGTTGGGGGCGTGTTACATTAAATACCAGTGAGGTGATGAGATATTACCCTCAGAGGCTCTTTTTTCCTTTTTTATTCACACATCCATGAATTTGAAGGTTTATAAGACAATAAAAACTTTTGCTGCATTTCTTTTCGATACAAAGACACAAGTTTTTACAACTCGACTTTGATCCTTCATCCAAACAGAAGAAGTGCACTTTATGTTATGAAGTTATTCAGCGGCTAAAGAATTGTGTTGCTGTCTCACCTGTATTAATGAAACAGGAAGTGCGTATTTAAGCTTTTGGTTAAAGTGATTAACGCCACTACTATTAAAAAACAAGGTCTGCATACCCACAGCTTCATTTACCCTAACACTGGCAGTCAGTGTGGCAATGCTGCATATTATGTTGTAGGTCCTGTATGTAATGTTGGATTTTTGATACTTTTGAGATGTTTTGAGTTTATATGGTTGCTATCTTGACAAAGTCTCTGTTGTAAAAGAGATCTTAGCTCAGTGGTTCTGCTATATTAATAAAGTGCTGACTGTGGTATTAATGCTCTGTCTTTAAAATCTGATCAGTTGTTTTTCAACTGAATCTATAATTAGATGTGTATAAGTACTATAAAGCAAGATTGGAAGTTTTCGAGCTATGTGAGCTTGAAGTCCGAGTTTTCTGTTTCATCAAAGTGTCCACCCTTACCTGGCTGAATCACCATGCAACTTATGCCGAACACATAACCTAGTTCTACTCTGCTAAGTCTCTTTTGCACTGCCGGATGTGCAGCTACTAGAAGACAGAACACACACCGAGAATAGCTGTTCGGTCAGTAAAATTAATTTCACTTTGATTTGCCGACAAACTAAAGTGATCTCCAGGTCTCCTTTATTAGGCTGTGGGACGGTAACCTTGATGTTTAAATGGATCCAGTTTAAAGTTTCAGAGCTCTAATGTGCGGCCATTGTGTTGTGACCTTTGTTTGTATATTAAATAAGAAACCTCTGCAGATCCATCTGTGGCTCAAACCCAAGAGACATGTTTTGATTTTCTGGCCTGTTGTTTTGCAGTGAGGAGTGCTTTGTGCTGCCAACACACACACACACACACACACACACACACACACACACACACACACACACACACACACACACACACACACACACACACACACACCTCATGAATGTCATGGACGTTCTTTCGGTCAGGATGTTGTCGTTATGTTGCGCGTCATGGGATAAAACAATTTGTTGCCTGTCTGGGAACGATGAGCTCAGCAGAACAGGAATCATGAGATAAGTAGGTGAAGCAGTGCAGTGGCTGGTGCTCGGTGGCTCGTCGTTACCTCGCTATTGTCAGCAATTCTGCATAATGTAACCTTTTTGGATTTCTTGTCCACCCATCAGCTCTTCCTTAATTAACTAATGTGGGAGTAGGAAGAAAAAAAAGTGAGCTCATTTATTGGTTCGGGAGTGAAATATAGCAGCCGTATGGATTAACAGACTAAATATCAGGGCTCCAGAAAACTGAAATCAAAGAGGCAGTTGCAGTAAATACATCCTTAAGTCTCTGGATGAAGGGTAAGAGTGAGAAATTGATGGGGGCGATGAGGAGAAGCTCTTCAGAATTTGTGTTAAGCTCTTAATAACTTTGTGGCGCTCTCTCAGGGGAAGCTGCCTTTCTGCAACAGGACCCTGGGGTTTGACTTACTGCTGCCACCTCAAAAATAGCTTGGCAGTAAGTCTACTTGGAGGAGTCAAGAGGTCACTGTAACACTCTTGATACTCAGTGACAGGATTATATTATATATATATATTTTAATAAACACTGCCTTCCTAATTAATGCATTCCTGCCTGATTTACACCTCGGAGCTGATGGAGAACAGTTTATTAAATTAGAACTAAATTGCATTTGAGTGTGTGCTCATGAGTCCTGCTTGATAAAGTACATGTGGTCGTATTTTTAGCTTTATTACAAGTGGCTTTAATTTTAGCAGGCCAGTGCACTGCGGTGACATGATGCAGGCAGGAAAAAGAAAGCTGGACGCAGCAGTGTCAGGAGAAGTAAAAAATAAAACTGACATATTCTGACCGGGCCACGTACTGAGATACAACCGCCGCAGCGAGACCGGGCTATAAATCAATACTTCATTCGCTGTTGTTTTCCTTCGCATTTTGTGCCACATTCAGGTCAGATTTTGGTAATGGTAATTATGAGATCTAGACTTCTAAAGTAATAATTATGACTGGGAGAAACAGACTTTTCTGACATCTTTGTTTATATATACCCAACTTGGTGCTGAGATAGTTTCATCAGTGTGGTATTTTTAAGCTCCAGAAACTGTAATCGCACAACTCAACGAAATACGTTTTCTTCTATGAATAGACTGACCCCATCACCCTTATGTGAAGAATTAAATTTTTGTATTGGTCTGCCCAGATCACGGAGCTCTAAACAAACCAGGTTAGTAAACAAGAGACCGCTGTGTGCCTCGCTGAACTTGGTATTGAATTTCTGATTTTTATTAGAGGTGCAACGATACACAAAATTCACGGTTCGGTTCGGTTCGATACTTTGGTGTCACGGTTCGATATTTTTTCGATACAAAAAAAATGTTCATGCCTTTTTAATTTGTCATTTATTAAAATTATAAATATATATTTTAACTCAAAAGTACAGTTTTTAAATTTAATGTTGCTGAAACAAAAAAGTAATAAAAAAAAAAATATCTCAGGGCTCGTAAAATTTCAAAATCCCTGGTAGCCCTTCGGGCAGGGACTCTTCAGTTTTTGGTAGCCCAAAATAAATTTAAGTAGCCCGAATAAAAAAGAGAGCAATTTTTTGATTGATGTTTTGTTTCCTGTTTTGTTTCCTTTATAAAATTATACATTAAAGTATAATATTGTAAAGGAAACAAAACATTAATTAAAAAATTGTTGAAAAACAAATTACAACATTGTATAAAAATTACAATCATCAACTCAAATACTTGGTTCTAATTGAACAGAAATTTCTATGAACTTGTAAGAACTGTGTAGGACATGAATCAGTCTGTGTCAGATCCTGTATTTGAAATTTCCACTGAAGTCACGGGTAAGAGACAAGTGGAACCAAGATCGAGGCCATTTGCTTTTTGAAGTTTGCAAAGACTGCTAAATTTTGCCAGTGGTAGTTCACTCTTTGCAACATAGTACGCTGTTCTAAACAGATTTTCAGGTTTATTTTTAGTATGTTATTTGCAATTGGTGTTTGTTCTGGGAAAGCTATTGCAGACTGAGCAATAATGCATTTCTTGCATTTCTCATGGGTTCTAATGGGGGCCTTTCTTAAAATGACTGGTCCCAGTAACAAAGGCGCTTGTCGACCCAGAAATCGAGGGAAACCCAACAACACACCCGGCAGAACATTACAGGGAGTGCAGAATTATTAGGCAAGTTGTATTTTTGAGGAATAATGTTATTATTGAACAACAACCATGTTCTCAATGAACCCAAAAAACTCATTAATATCAAAGCTGAATGTTTTTGGAAGTAGTTTTTAGTTTGTTTTTAGTTTTAGCTATTTTAGGGGGATATCTGTGTGTGCAGGTGACTATTACTGTGCATAATTATTAGGCAACTTAACAAAAAACAAATATATACCCATTTCAATTATTTATTTTTACCAGTGAAACCAATATAACATCTCCACATTCACAAATACAGTGGGGCAAAAAAGTATTTAGTCAGCCACCGATTGTGCAAGTTCCCCACCTAAAATGATGACAGAGGTCAGTAATTTGCACCAGAGGTACACTTCAACTGTGAGAGACAGAATGTGAAAAAAAAATCCATGAATCCACATGGTAGGATTTGTAAAGAATTTATTCGTAAATCAGGGTGGAAAATAAGTATTTGGTCAATAACAAAAATACAACTCAATACTTTGTAACATAACCTTTGTTGGCAATAACAGAGGTCAAACGTTTACTATAGGTCTTTACCAGGTTTGCACACACAGTAGCTGGTATTTTGGCCCATTCCTCCATGCAGATCTTCTCGAGAGCAGTGATGTTTTGGGGCTGTCGCCGAGCAACACGGACTTTCAACTCCCGCCACAGATTTTCTATGGGGTTGAGGTCTGGAGACTGGCTAGGCCACTCCAGGACTTTCAAATGCTTCTTACGGAGCCACTCCTTTGTTGCCCGGGCGGTGTGTTTTGGATCATTGTCATGTTGGAAGACCCAGCCTCGTTTCATCTTCAAAGTTCTCACTGATGGAAGGAGGTTTTGGCTCAAAATCTCACGATACATGGCCCCATTCATTCTGTCCTTAACACGGATCAGTCGTCCTGTCCCCTTGGCAGAAAAACAGCCCCATAGCATGATGTTTCCACCCCCATGCTTCACAGTAGGTATGGTGTTCTTGGGATGCAACTCAGTATTCTTCTTCCTCCAAACACGACGAGTTGAGTTTATACCAAAAAGTTCTACTTTGGTTTCATCTGACCACATGACATTCTCCCAATCCTCTGCTGTATCATCCATGTGCTCTCTGGCAAACTTCAGACGGGCCTGGACATGCACTGGCTTCAGCAGCGGAACACGTCTGGCACTGCGGGATTGGATTCCCTGCCGTTGTAGTGTGTTACTGATGGTGACCTTTGTTACTTTGGTCCCAGCTCTCTGCAGGTCATTCACCAGGTCCCCCCGTGTGGTTCTGGGATCTTTGCTCACCGTTCTCATGATCATTTTGACCCCACAGGATGAGATCTTGCGTGGAGCCCCAGATCGAGGGAGATTATCAGTGGTCTTGTATGTCTTCCATTTTCTGATGATTGCTCCCACAGTTGATTTTTTCACACCAAGCTGCTTGCCTATTGTAGATTCACTCTTCCCAGTCTGGTGCAGGTCTACAATACTTTTCCTGGTGTCCTTCGAAAGCTCTTTGGTCTTGGCCATGGCGGAGTTTGGAGTCTGACTGTTTGAGGCTGTGGACAGGTGTCTTTTATACAGATGACGAGTTCAAACAGGTGCCATTCATACAGGTAAAGAGTGGGGGACAGAAAAGCTTCTTACAGAAGACGTTACAGGTCTGTGAGAGCCAGAGATTTTCCTTGTTTGAGGTGACCAAATACTTATTTTCCACCCTAATTTACGAATAAATTCTTTACAAATCCTACCATGTGAATTCATGGATTTTTTTTTTTTCACATTCTGTCTCTCACAGTTGAAGTGTACCTCTGGTGCAAATTACTGACCTCTGTCATCATTTTAAGTGGGAGAAATTGCACAATCGGTGGCTGACTAAATACTTTTTTGCCCCACTTTATACATTTCTGACATTCAAAAACAAAACAAAAACAAATCAGCGACCAATATAGCCACCTTTCTTTGCAAGGACACTCAAAAGCCTGCCATCCATGGATTCTGTCAGTGTTTTGATCTGTTCACCATCAACATTGCGTGCAGCAGCAACCACAGCCTCCCAGACACTGTTCAGAGAGGTGTACTGTTTTCCCTCCTTGTAAATCTCACATTTGATGATGGACCACAGGTTCTCAATGGGGTTCAGATCAGGTGAACAAGGTGGCCATGTCATTAGTTTTTCTTCTTTTATACCCTTTCTTGCCAGCCACGCTGTGGAGTACTTGGACGCGTGTGATGGAGCATTGTCCTGCATGAAAATCATGTTTTTCTTGAAGGATGCAGACTTCTTCCTGTACCACTGCTTGAAGAAGGTGTCTTCCAGAAACTGGCAGTAGGACTGGGAGTTGAGCTTGACTCCATCCTCAACCCGAAAAGGCCCCACAAGCTCATCTTTGATGATACCAGCCCAAACCAGTACTCCACCTCCACCTTGCTGGCGTCTGAGTCGGACTGGAGCTCTCTGCCCTTTACCAATCCAGCCACGGGCCCATCCATCTGGCCCATCAAGACTCACTCTCATTTC
This sequence comes from Rhamphochromis sp. 'chilingali', assembly GCF_963969265.1. Taxonomy (NCBI): domain Eukaryota; kingdom Metazoa; phylum Chordata; class Actinopteri; order Cichliformes; family Cichlidae; genus Rhamphochromis; species Rhamphochromis sp. 'chilingali'. Next base: position 37,217,934 of record NC_137932.1, on the reverse strand, counting down.
ATCAGTCCATAAAACCTTAGAAAAACCAGTCTTGAGATATTTCTTGGCCCAGTCTTGACGTTTCAGCTTGTGTGTCTTGTTCAGTGGTGGTCGTCTTTCAGCCTTTCTTACCTTGGCCATGTCTCTGAGTATTGCACACCTTGTGCTTTTGGGCACTCCAGTGATGTTGCAGCTCTGAAATATGGCCAAACTGGTGGCAAGTGGCATCTTGGCAGCTGCACGCTTGACTTTTCTCAGTTCATGGGCAGTTATTTTGCGCCTTGGTTTTTCCACACGCTTCTTGCGACCCTGTTGACTATTTTGAATGAAACGCTTGATTGTTCGATGATCACGCTTCAGAAGCTTTGCAATTTTGAGACTGCTGCATCCCTCTGCAAGATATCTCACTATTTTTGACTTTTCTGAGCCTGTCAAGTCCTTTTGACCCATTTTGCCAAAGGAAAGGAAGTTGCCTAATAATTATGCACATCTGATATAGGGTGTTGATGTCATTAGACCACACCCCTTCTCATTACAGAGATGCACATCACCTAATATGCTTAATTGGTAGTAGGCTTTCGAGCCTATACAGCTTGGAGTAAGACAACATGCATGAAGAGGATGATGTGGACAAAATACTCATTTGCCTAATAATTCTGCACTCCCTGTATGTTATTTACACGGGTGCACATAAGTGGTCTGCATGTGCGCATTCGCTGTCAAAATAAAAGACGCGCACCAGATAAGAAGTTGCAACGCGCGTTTGCGTCCATATAAAAAGCACTGTTTTTGTCTGCTAGAGTGGGATTTTCACGGCACATTCTGCACCACATCTCTGTGTGTTCATCATTTGTTTGAAGCCAGCTCACCTCTTGCAACTACTTTTCCGAGAATACGCGCTTCTTTTGTGGTTCGGACTCCTTCTGACATTTCTTTGGAGGTGGAAGAACACCAAAGTAATTGCTTAAAGGAGCTTCTTCGACATCTTTAAGAGTTCTAAACAAATGTCTGTCCTCCTCCAGAAAATCTTATGTACGCAAACACGCGTTGCAACTTCTTATCTTGTGTGTGTTTTTTTATTTTGACAGCGAATGCGCACCTGCGGACCACTTATGTGCAGCCCCGGTTATTTAGCTCGTCATATTGCAGCCACAGAAATTCTTTTGTCCATGAAACCATAAAGCTGCACTTTCTTTTTGCCTTATAGTCTGATTTGTCATTACTTTTCCGTTTTGTGGTAAGCTTTTCTTTGGCTGTCACTTCTTCACCCTGACCTGTCTTATTTGGCTCAGCAGAACTAAAATATATATCCTGCTGCTTTTACACACACACACACACACACACACACACACACACACACACACACACACACACACACACACACATATAACGGTCAGCGATTCTCTGCGTGATCAACCTCTCACATGTTTAAGCTTGCTGCGGGAGATTTCACCTGTCATGTTTGCATAGTAAGCTAACTATTAATAAGACGATGTCAGAGGAATTGGTGCACAAATTATCATCACTCACAGATCAGTGCTGTCGCTCTCTATACACAGTTCACGCGATTGCAAAGTGAAAGCAAAAAACAAGCGCAAATTCAAATGCGATTTCAATATGTCACATATTGACAGTGGCTCACCGATGCCAATGACCTAATTACCCAGCTACATTTCCGAAAGAATGCAAAAGCATTGACATATTTTTCCTTCCTACAATAGCCCGACGGGCAGGGCAGGGCAGAGATAGATTTTGGTAGCCCGACTGGAAAAATCGCTAGCCCCGGGATGTCGGGCTAGCGATTTTGCGAGCCCTGTATCTGATTGAGGAATCACTCATCTTTGGAAAAGAGAGTTTATTACAGAGAAATGGCTCTTTCCAAAATAAAAGCTATACTATACGCTTCTTCTGGGCTATATTCTCAGCAGCATATTAAACATATAAGGAGAATCATGTGCTAACAGCTGTCTAAATGACTCGGCTAAAGTTAGTAGCATGCTTGTTGTTTTTGTCTGCTTCCATTTGTCTTTGCACTAGGATGATATCTGAGTAAATGTGCAGTCATATTCATTGTGTTCCCACTAGTGCTGTCAGCGTTAATCTCGTTGAAATGACCTTAACGCCACAACACAGCAAATCTCCGTTAACGAGCTACCCCTGATCGCCCCGTGCATGGGGCTAGACGGCCAACACGTTAACGAGCTAATTGCGCTAACACACTAGTTCCCACCCATGTAATTGAGCATTGCGTGGCACATCCAATACACTGTTTTACTTTAGTCCATGACGCGCTTACCTTCAGGGTCATACGTCACATGAAAACCAAAATAATTCCAAACGCCAGATCTGAATGAGGGTGGGGGAGGTTCAATTTGCTATGTTGCAAGGAGAGCTTAACTTCTGTCTCGCTAGCTTGCCCTGCGCTCTTCCTTCTGACGATGTCTGTGTTGAGCGCTCAGTGGATCTGTGCTCGACAGTGTAGCCTAGGCGGAGTAGTCGAACGCAGATTCACTCTGCACTCAACACAGACAGCATCGTCAGAAGGAAAGTTGATAAAATAAATGACAAATTTTGTATTGTTCGATACATATGCGTACCGAACCGAAAGCACTGTATCGAACGGTTCAATATCGATACAAGTATCGTTGCACCCCTAATTTTTATGTAGGCCTATTTAAGTAGTTTCCTCTTGCATCCATTTTTTAAGTAGTATTGATTGAGTTAAAGGGAAATTCGGTCACCATCAGAGTCTCTCTGCAGGTTTTTGGGAGTATTGCTGCTTAACGTTTTTGATAGAAAAGATCCAGAACAATGCCCATAAAGAGCAAAAAAAAAAAAAAAGATTGGCTGCTTGTGAGGGACTGGGAGTGCTCCAGCAGTAGAGCTACAGTGTGTCCGGAAAGTATTCAAAGCGCTTCACTTGTTCCATTTTTAGTCCTGTTACAGCCTTATTCCAAAATGGATTAAATTTATTTTCCCATTAAAATTCTACACACAACACCCCTTGCTGTCTCAAGTCTTCCTGAGTATGATGCTACAAGCTAGGCACGCCTGCTTTTGGGCAGTTTCTCCCTTTCTTCAGTGCAGAATCTCTGAAGCACCATCAGGTTGGATGGAGAGCATTGGTGCACAGCCATTCCCAGATCTCTCCATAGATGTTCAGTATGGTTTAAGTCTGGGCTCCTCACAGAGTGGTCCCAGAGCCATTTTCCCAGTTCCTGCTGGTAAAAAAAACATCCCCATAGCATGATGCTGCCACCACCGTGCCTTCAACATGTTTTATAGGCCAGGTGATGAGCAGTGTCTGTTTACCTCTAGGCGTGATGCTTGGCGTTCAGGCCAAAGAGTTCAATCTTTGTTTCATCAGACCATAGAACTGCTAATGTAGTACTAAGGGGCCCAAAGTGTGCCAAAAAAATATATTCCTTACACCGTTACACCAGCACCACCTGCCTGAGGCACTGAACAATATAAGGAGGGATTGAGCCTCAATTTTAATTTGTTTACACCAAATTCTGATCCTGACTGTCACAGCAATTCTCAGCAGACCAGGCAACATTTTTCCAATGTCCTGTTGTCCAATTTTGGAGAATTGAAGTCTCTGTTTCCTGACCGTACTGGCAGGAGTGGCACCCAGTGTTGTCTTCTGCTGTTGTAGCTCATCTGGTTGTAACAAGTAGTTATTTGAGTCACTGTTGCCTCTTACCTCTGGCATCAACAAAACTTTTTCACCTGATCTCTTTTTCAGACTGTTCTCAATAAACCATAGAGATGTTGTGTGTGAAAATCCCAGAAAAGCAGAAGTTTTAGAAAAATACTTCGACCAGCTTACCTGGCACTAGCAACCATGCCATGTTCAAAGTCACTTAAATCACTTTTCCTCGACATTCTGATCCTCAGTTTAAACTTCAGCCGGTCATCTTAAACATGTCTATATGCCTAGATGCATTGATTTGCTGTCATGTGATTGACTGGTTAGCATTAACAAGCAGTTTAACATCTAATGAAGTGTTCAGTGAGTGCATATCAAAGATGTACTTGGAAATATTTGGTAGTCTTACCCTTACTCATATTTTCTCCTTGGTAGGTGGTACGTTATTAGAGGAAAAATGGAAGTGAGTGAAGAGTTTCTGTTTTTATTTGTTTCCATCAAGTGCAGTCGTAAGAAACATTTCAAAGGTTTCTGAAAGTTTAAAAGCTGAAGCATTTTTTCCTCTGGAGCAATTAGCTTTAAGTGCGAGACCTGCATGGAATTCCCATAACAATTAGCATGCATCCAGGCTTTTAAAATGGAAATGAACACTTTATGCTAAAGGAAATGGTAGGTCTTTAAAGAACATTGGATTTCTGCATTCAGATCTAGATTTTAAAAGGTAAAAACGCATATCGTAATAGTAATGGTGTTATTGAGGAAGTCTGAAGCGTCTTTCTGTGACTCTCAGATATTTACAGGAATCAAGAGCAGCTCTGTTTCTCATAATTGTATTTGCCTCAATAGTCTCGGGATCATGAGTCATTTACTTAAAACAATTTCGGAAGTTCATGTCCAGTTTTTGAGCTAATTTGTACTGAGATTGAGTTTGCATTATATTGTTATCTCGAGATGTCAGACAGTTTTAAAATCATGGCTTTGCAGAAATTTAACTTGATCAGCTTAACTTAATCATGTTGAAACTTGTCGACAGTCCATGTCTGCATGGACTCATTATCTTCATTCCTTGTTAAATGAAATCAAACATTTGTGATCTTTCCTTTTGATACTGTATAATGCTGCCTAGCTATTAGGTACGCACAGGCTCATGAATGATATGATGTAACCACTAAAACTCAATTATCTTGAAAAAATGATGAAGTTCTGATCACAAGGGAAGGCGGTTTGATAATTCAGGACATCTTGTAATAATCATTTGTACATAATGAAGACAAGATAATTGAGCTAGGTATGGATCAGAAGAAAATCTCAAGATAACAGATTGTGTCTGTAGTGAGGGTAAATGCCCGGAGTATCAGACAATGTAATGTATGTCCTCTCTTATTTAGAAAAATGGATATAAAGATAAAATGAATGTTGCTTTCTGACCTTCCAGCTTATATGTGGCTCTGATAGGCCTCTGATCCTCAGGCCTGTCGGTTTCCATAAAAGAAATCTTAAAAAAAGGTCAAGTATGAGGTAAATCTATGTACTATAAAAAACCTCAGCTAATATGTATATATAGATATAGTCCTTATAATCCATCCACTTGTTCACAATTAAGGTAATGTTTGCCTGCAAAGATCTGATTCTGCCATCTGAACAAATGTGAAAGTCGTGTCATAGAAATGCCAGTGAGGTCTACCACTGTGGTCCAATCAGACGCTCCTCCCTCTGCTATCTCTGCAGTCTGAGAAACACTCAATGAAAAACAGGCTAAAAATACCAACATCAGCTCAAGTACTAGCAGGGCAGCACTGGGAAAGTCATCAGACTCTGTCCACTAACACCAGGGTGGGAAAACTCCAAATTTACTGAAGACTGGCTGCAAATTTGTAAAGTCTTTACTCAGCCACGCACTGGCCATCATTCAGGGGTTTTTTCACTTAACTGGTTGGTAGAGTGAGAATGGATTTAATGCTTGTGGACTGAACATCTAAAATATCAGATCTCTCAAAGAACCAAACCACAACTGCTTTTGGAAATTTAGACACAACTTTCAATTTTTTGACCGAACAATAAACGCCCTGTTCGACAGGAAAAAATATGTTGGTACTTTCTCTGACGCCATCTCCCCAATTCTGCCTGACAAGCGTCTCTAAGTGTGAAGTGGGAGCGAGGTCACCTCTGTTCAGTGGTCCATAGTGGAACAAAAGTTGTGTTTGGTATTAAGGTGACTGTGAAAATGTACCCCTGCCCTGTGAAGCCACTAAATCATATAAAAAGATTTAACAAGGCTCCAACACTCAATGTTCCCTTCCTCATGCTGTTACAAGAGATATAACTGGACTTTATGGTCTATTTAATCCCTTAATACATTTCATTACTGAGACAAACTCACTCTTGCTGCCAAGTATTGTATGTCCCATCGTTAAAATAAAAAAGACTTATAAAATGACGTCTAATAATACCAGTGCCACTTTGTTCTTTAAAATAATTTACAGGTTATAACTGATCGATGTATTCAACTATTTACAGATTAGTCTTCTTTATTTTGATCTTTTTAATGCTTGTTCGCTTCCTGGAATCTGATCTGGCCATATCCAGCAGCAAGATTTATCCCAAAACCCTAAAAATTACACTAGTGTGGGCACCCTAAGCTATCATCCACCTCTACAGTCTGACCATCCATAACTTCACCTTCCTGACAAACCCAACATCCCTGCACTAAGGTGGATAAAACCATCTTTTACTCTTCTGATCTGGCTTTTGTCCCAGGTATTGTAGCATTTTTCTCCCCCAGAAAATCTCTTTGTGGAGTTTACATGTTCTCCCTGTGCTTGCATGGGTTCTCTGCAGGTACTCTGGCTTCCTCCCAAGGTTAAACACAGTGTCATGCTTGGGGTTAGGTTAATTACTGATTCTAAACTGGCCACAGGTATGATTGAGAGCATGAGTAGTTGCTTTGTTAACTGTGTGATAGAACTGATGACCTGTCTAGGGCATGTACCCCACTGGATAAGCTCCAGTGCCCCCTCCCCCTGTGAACCTGAAGTTGAGAAGCAGAAGAATATTGTTAGATGGAGAAAATCTGTTTTCTGGTGAGGTGTGGAAATCTGAAACCCTTTCTTGCTAGTGCATTGTGGAAACTACTCTTTAGCATTTTTTTTTTTTTTTACAATGATGAGGCAAACGGCAAATATGGAGTAAACAAGGAGGGCAATATAAGCAAACCATATCTTGCTGGACTCAGCAGGATTGTGGTAATATGGCACTCAGTGAGTCATCCCCAGACTGCACTTTGTAGAAATTCTTTCATATAGATGACAAAACAAAATGTTGTTTTCTTGAACAAAACTGTGACAAGAAAAGAAGACACGTGGTGGAAACATTCTGCCAACTTTAAACTTGCTGGAAACACTTAAAGACTTAATCCCAAGTTTTATGTTGCTTGGTGACAAATGGGTCTCCAGATGTGAATGCAACTCACATCTGGATGGGAAAAACTGGCCAAAGATGCAGATCAACAATTCTAGCTGTGCACAGAAACAGCCAAGCAATCAAGAACAAGAGCATTTTCCAATATTTTCAACATATCGTATTTTAGCTTCACTGTCTGCAAATATCTCACAAAGCTATGTTTGAAAATGTAGCTTAATTGGACAGTTTCTGAAGCATACGCTGGAAATAAACACACAATCCTCACATTCAATCACACACGTTTATTGAGATTTCTCACGTGATGTCACTCACACATTGCTTAGGAGTTGTCCATCATATTGGATGTGATACAACCAGTTGTTGCACGGGAAATGCGTATTCTCCGAGCGGTTGGAAGGGGTTCCTGGAGGCTGCTGGCCCCTGCTGGAAGAAGGTACCGCACCTAAAACCTCACCTGATTTAAATGGTTATGTCTAGATTTTCATGGTTGCCGGAAGTTTTTCATGTGTGTCTGCAAATGCTCGCTAGCTATTAGCTGAGCAGTGGCAAAACTTGAAAAAGTGATATGGAGAAGGTTCGCCTTCAAAGTAAAGTTCTTCCTTTTGGCTGTAGCACTAAGACATAACTTTTACTTTGGAGGCAAATCTCCATTTTAGGTTTGTGTTGCACTTTTCACAGTTTCACTATAGCTCAGGGAACAGCTGGTCACTGTTTGTAGACAAGTCTGTCACTTTCATTCAACCTATGATCGCAGCAATAAGCTAACGATCAAAGCAATCACAAGGAGGATTGAGCCAAAGGATTGGAATGCACATTTTTCTCTAATGACAGATGATTGCCATCTGGGCACTCACTGGTCTGTATGTCTGTGTGACTGGATCTTCAGCAGTCATTTTCTTAGTGACTGCCATCAACCTCCACCAGCCTAGTTTTGCCTTCACAGCCAATGGTTGCCAGATGGTTGTGAACCATTTTCTAGACCTGTGTGTCTGGAGTCTTATTCACTTCAACCTACACTGTCGGCATCATTGTTACACATCCAAGTTAAAATCATGTGGTTAATGGTCATGTGTCTGCAAAACCTCAATCCGTGCAACCTGGCTACACAACCAACGAGTGATGTGATGCTGGTGACATTTCCGTCTTTAGCCTGTGGTAAAAACATTGTAGGGATTGGGATTGATTGATGATTTCTAGTAAATATTGCAGCATTTTTATCAGAATCTTCATCACTTATGAATATGCCTTTTTGGTGGCTCTTTTAAAAAATTGCATTGTTACTAAACCACAATAATTCAAAGGGCGGACACAGTTTGATGTCTTCAAGTGAAAAATTCATAGAACATAAACAGATTTCAATGATCTATCTTTGTCAGTCTAGAGGTTTTAATACTTTTGGATGCAAAAATGGTGGTTTGGTGGTTTTCTCATGTTGTCATAAGTGGTTTATAGCCAATTTATAGAGTTTTAATAATCAGGTCTTGTACCAAAAGGATGGCATAAATTCAGTAAGTAAAAAACAGACTTTCCTTGCCTAAAATCACCTGGCAGATTGCCTCAGGGTCAGCCGCAGGCCATCAAAATGTTCGGTGCAGTCATGATCCCTGCACGATGTCCAATTGCATCTTAGTGTGACTACAGCCATAAAGAAGGAGCTAACTGAATCACTGCATTACGGAAAACTGAATTAGAGCCCACAAACATGTATTTTCCAGAGGAGCAGCCCAAAGCAGATGAAGGTGTGTGTAGAGAGACATCTCATAGGCGGTGCATCCTCTGCCTTGTCATTATACCGACCAGCTCCATCAACGATATGCAGAACTATCATAATTTCATCCGGTGAAGGAAATGATAACAGTATGGAGTGTGTTTTAGTAGATTCTGGGCATGAAGCAACAAACACTTGACATCTGGTCTTGTTCTGTAGTTACGACAATCAAACATCTGGAGGCTCCAGTAGCTACTGTTGTGAAGGAGACAAATGGGTCACAGTCTCCTCTTAAACTCAAATCTGTGGACCAGATATCTGGGTCAACTGCAAAAAGGCTTTTAGAGATGTCACGAGCTGCTTTACTTTCACTGTTCACTTGGCTAGAATAGCAAAGAGCTGAATGGATTACAAAAAAGGGAAATGAGAGAGCGACAGACCTGCAGTTTACATGGAAATAATATGGCTGATTATTGACCCAGATACAAGATTCTACAAGGATTCGGTCTGTTATGATGGGAAGAGTTTGTGTCACCACAGAGGGAGAACAAGGCGTGTTCGGTCTGAAAGGCAACGTGACGTCAGAGCTGGAAACTGACTTATTGAGGGGAAACTTGACTTATGAACGCTGCTTTGTTTTAAAGAGGGACTGACTGGATGCTGCTGCTGCTGCTGGGATACAAAATGGGTGCGGTGCAGGAAGTGTATCTAGTTGTGCCAATACCATCATTGTTTCAGAAATAAACATGCAACATTTATTAATAAGAGATGGGGTCTTAAATCTTTGGAAGAGGAAATCAGCAGGATGACCAACATAAAACAACGATAGCAATCTGTGGTAGGTCCGTCCAAACGGCCCAGACTCTCTCACAGATTGGTTTAGTTGTAGCCGACATGACGGAAGGAGAGCCTTTGGTCAACAGGATGCATCTAAAAGAAGTGAAAGTCTTAACAGGGTTTCTGTAGGTGCCCTACTGGAGCTGACCCTTCCATCACTCTTGCAGGTCTCATGAAGTGCTGGGACCACTGTGTAGTTGTTTCGCAGTCAGAAACACCCCCTAAGCTAATAAAGTAATCTATTTGCTTTTTCACTTCAATTATATTGGAATTTCAAAGAAATCCAAAATCAAGAAACCCTTGTGCAACTTTCGCCAAGAGAGAAAAATCAGTACTCGTGCCCTTTGTTACTGAAGAAAAAGTCCCTATTAATATGCACTCTGCCTTTACAAACATTTCGGAAAGAATGGATCATCCCAAAGGGCTGCAGGCACGATGACAGAGTAGTCATTCCTCTTACTTATCTGAACTCTGCTTAAAATCCACCATTTGCGGCATATACATAGTTGGTGTATTGTACCAACAGAAATGTACATCACTTGGACCTGAGCACGCCCTAGTGGACTTGCGGATGCGAAAAGTATCATAATTTTTTTTCAGGATGCTGCAGTAAGCCAGTCGGTATTTTGACCTTGCATTTGGAGTGACAACGTCCAACAAACCATAATGTTAACGCTTTTAAGGAAACCTAAGGAAGCAGGACACGGTGAGGTATTTAAGAGATCACAGATGGATGAGATCTGACAGAAGTGGAGTCAGTGGGAAGAAGAAGTCATTATTTGATGCCACCATCTGTGGACAGTGTCCGCCCTCTCTCCTTTATTCAGCAGGATCTCTTCAGCTTCAGATCCACCTTTGGAGCAGCTTCGGCTCTCCATGTTCAAAACTCAAGTGCCGCAGTTCCCCCACGACTTTGCTAAATTCACTTTGTGGCTTTTTGAACCTGGAAATGGGGGAGGAAAAAAAAAAAGGCAAGGAGCACGAAAGGGAGTGGAGGGTGAGGGGGTGGGATGGTTTGAAGAAAACAACCAGGCCTCAGAAAACTTTTGGAAAACAGCGTCACAACCAAAGAGGCATAATGCCTCATTGTGGAGGCTGAATGTGCATGATTGTGTGTGTTTGCTGGAGAATCTGGAAGGCAGAGGGAGGGGGAGGCGGGACACATGTGATGTTTGAATTCAACCTGATTGTGAATTTTCAAAAAAATAAAACTTTTTTTTTGTACACAACAAGATGCGATTGAGGTGAATTTTGTTATTTAGGACACAGGAAATGGCATCTGGCGGCAAAAACCCTGCACAGAGGTGACTGTGTGTCACCGTGAGTGAGAGCGCGCACAAACACTTAAATGCTCGTGTTCTTGCCAAATGTGATAACATGTTACCTAACCTTAGTGTGATGCATCATGTGATGGCGGATTCAGTGCTGGTGTTGGCGGCAGGATACCTCTTTGTGTGTATGTGTTTGTTCAGCTCTCAGCTTTTGCTTGTCGTATGCTTCATGCTTTCCTGCTGCCTTCAGGAAGCAGCTTTCAGGACGGCCTGATGGGTTTCCTGGCAGGACCCTCTACCCCCCTCCCAGTTCCTACTGGGAGACAATAGGAGGTCTCGCAGGGCATGGAGGTGTGTGGTGGTGGGAATTTATTGGGGGAGTAGTGGGCTTCCCTTCAGGAAACTTTAGACCTATCCAAGCAGCAGAGAGGCCTCTTGTGTGTGGATGTGTTGAGCTTCATTTTAGTTTCTGTTCAGCCTAAATGTCCTCATGAGGATGAGGACTCCTGTGAAAGAGATTAAGCTCAGGATTAGCAACTGGCTTTAAGTTTCAGATTATCAGATTGGAAGTAAAGATTCTGAAAACGGACCTGTAAACTCTCTAAATGCAGAGTTGATTCTTAAATGGTAATTACAGAAACTCTCACCTCTATTTCAGAAGCTCAAGTTTTTATTAATGTCCATTGAGCTTTGTTTAAAGACATAGTGTGTAAAATCTCATCGCTAGATGTCAGTAGATTGGAAGTCGTAGTCAACTGAGCTCTGTTTTCTTACTTGTTCCAATTCAAGTGCATAATTTTTAGAATAATCTATTTTTGCTGCTGTTAGCCACTGTTAGCTGCTGTTAGTGATTGTTTTGTTTTTGTTTTTTGAAATGGCTCTAACATTGTTAGATGCTTAGTAAATAAATTACATGATGTGAGAATGTAATCAAAATGTTTTTCAGAGAGAAAGTGTGATTATAGGATATTCAAACATGACATTAGCAGGTTTTAAGCTAATGTTAGCTTAAAACCAGCTATTGTTGTTTAACTGGCTTGTTGTCAGCTGTCCAGTGATGTCTAATCTGATAACAATTTGTCAAGTAATTTCTGCACGTTTCTCACGTTTTAAAGCCCTGACTTCAGTTCATGAGATAAGGCTTAAAGTGAGGAGAAAAAGGATGAGGTGTTGATGAGGGTGGAGGAGGAGGGAAAAATAATGAACCCCTGGAAGATGGCTGCCCCTCCTCGAGCCTGGTCTGCTGGAGGTTTCTACCTGTTAAAAGGGATATTTTGCTTCCCACTGTCGCCAAGTGTTGGCTCTTAGGCACTTGTCTGTTTGTTGGGGTTTTCTCTTTCTTATTGTAGAGCCTGTACCTTACAATATAAAGCAGCGTGAGGTGACTGTTGTTGTTATTTGGTGCTAAAAATAGACTAATGAAGATTGCTGACAAAATCAGGCAGGATGATTCAATTATTATATTCATGGATGTACAGAAAGTGTATTAGTTACCTTCAAACAAGAAGGTAAATAAATTCTAAGCAGCTCTTTTACTCTAGACTATTCTAGCTGTGTGTCTGGAAATGCAAGTTCTTTTGAATCTACAAATGCCTGTAATGCAGTGTAAAAATGCACAGATTAATGGATCAAAACTTGATCCAAACATCATGAAAGTTAAATTATATAATGATAAGTGTATGGTATTCATTCTGGGGTGGATGAGTGTGTGTCTGGTTTGTATCTTTGCTTCTATTAGTCTGTACGTGTTCACATTTCTGAATGAGTTTATTTTTTCTCTCGTGCAAATCAGTCAGACTGTACAAGCTACTGTCAGGGAGAGGATGTTGGCTTTCGTCCCTCTCCCCCTCATCATCAGTCTAGTCGTGTCTCCTCGTCTCTCTCCCTTTTTCTCTCACAGGCCTCCCTTCTCGGGAAAAGGGTGGCGTTGGGGATGAGGTCATTCTTTCAAAACATGGCTCCGATTCTCCAACCAACATGTTTCCTCCTTCATGATCTGGACTGACCAGTGTTCCAGTCCTCGTTAATAACACATCTATGAGTGTGTGCTGGGATTACAGGATACCTCTCCTCTCATGTTCCATGTTTTTTGACGGGGAAAAAATGCAGCAATATTATTCTGTATTTTCCATTTTTGTTGTAGCTTAAAGGTAACTAACATGCTGGGTTGTGTATCCAGTGCAAAGAAGCTCTGACTGATGCAATGAAGCAATTTTGGGAAAGTATAAGATTTTATTCATTACTTTGCTAAGTGGTTACAACTTGAGTGCTAGTTTTTTCATTCAGTTAAATTCAATTACATTTGATTTATATAGCTCCAAATATGTGCTTTATATTGTAGTCGAAAAGATTTGTAACACAGAGGAAACCCCTAAAATCAAACAACTCCCTATGAGCAAGTAGTTGACAACAGTGGGAAGGAAAACCTCCTTTTTAGCAGGAGGAAACAATCAAACCAAACTCGGGGAGGGGCAACCATCTGTCATGACTGTTTGGGGGTATATGCTTATGCTTGCAACTTTGTGCATACATTTTTGCAGGTGATAGATTTCAGGTGTGTTTAGTGGACTGCATGATGGATGTTTAGTTTTACTTTTGAATGTCTTAGAATCAAGCTGTTGTTGTTCTAACATATAGACATATTTTGTACCACATTCTATGATGTACAGTGGATATTCTGATGATTTTAAGTCTTTCATCGTTTACGCTGGCTGGCTCTGAGAGTGTCCCAAACTCGCTGCAGTAGTGTTCTGGATAATGGCCGTCCCCACTCAGAAAATACAGGTGGTGATGTAGAGGTTTTGTCTGAGTGGTCCAAGAGAGTGGACCATCTCCATCTCTTGGAGCCTGTACTCCTATATCAATCAAGTGGCATGATGCTGGTGTTTTCCACTCAGTCATGTCAGCTTACAAAAATCAAGAAATGCACAACAAGCTGTAATGATACCAAAGTGTAGCTTGTGCCAGCAGACAACAGCAGCTGAACAGGTCTTTATGTTTCAAATATATTCAGTAAAAGTAACATAATACATATATTGTAGCACCAGCTGGTGGCTACTTGGACACATTACATGACTGTGTTCTGTAGCTGTTGCACAAAGCTGGCCAAAAAACCCTGTAGTTTACTAGTGCTGATCTGGATTCAAACCAGGAGACAAAACACAATCCTGAAATCAAAAGCTCATGAACTGCACTGCTAGTGTACCCACCGATGCTGCCATTACCTGAGCCAGCCTCTTCCAAATTACAGCACACAATGTTCGTACTTATCAAAAGTATTAGACTCTTTGGTTAAAGATACACGAGTCAAAATTTGTCAAAAGCACCCACAAATACAGGCAGTTGGAGCATTTAATTAATTTCCGCTTACAGGTGTTTATTTTTTAAGCGTTTAGTTTCTGTGCACCAGAATAGAGCTCCAGTAGCTATGACTGCAGTTCAGCACCAAATTTTAAGAATTTGTTAAAAACACAGTTTGTTGACATGGGAAGTACTGGAGCTGCTCAGCCACAGAAGCCCATTCCACTGAAGCTCCCAGTGTGCAGTTTCTGTGCTGATGTTAATACCAGAGGAGGTTTGGAGCGCTGCAGTTATTGAGTTTTCAGAGTGTTGGTGACAAAGTATGTGCCTCAGCTCTTGGCGATGTGCTGTTACTTGATGTAGTCTGACATTTTGCGGCTGAGTTGCTGTAAATCCTAAACAATTCCATTTTGTAGTAATACTCCTTATGCCTTGCAACAAAGCTGACTTTGTTGCAAGGCATGTCATTACAGTACCATGCTTTAATTCAGTGAATTTTCTAGAATGACTCATTGTTTCAGGAATGTGTCTAAAAGCAGATTGTGTGGTGCTTGATTTTATAAACCTGAATTCAGAGATTGAAGGATGTGACCCTCAGTTTGTGATGTTTTGTGAATAAATTGACAAGTTTGTTCACTGAAACTTGTAGTGTGACATTTGAGATGTGTTGTATTGTTTTAAAACTTTTACATTCAGACAAGCAATAATCAAAAATTAGCCAAACCAACAACAACAAAAAACATTTATCTAAAATAAATTAATGGTAGGACCTAGGATGCTGCATTGCATGTGTTGAGAAGGTTACTTTTGGAAAGTAATAGCTTACTTTAGATAAGCTAATAGATAATTTCCACAGCCTGTCTTTATCTTGTCTTCCTTCTCACATCACAACCTGTTGCAGCAGACTGCCGCCCCTCCCTGAGCCTGGTTCTGTGGGAGGTTTCTTCCTGTTAAAAGGGAGTTTTTCCTTCCCACTGTCGCCAAAGTGCTTGCTCATACAATTGTTGGGTTTTTCTCTGTATGTATTATTGTAGGGTCTACCTTACAATATAAAGCACCTTGAGGCGATATTTGTTGTGATTTGGCGCTGTATAAATAAAATTGAATTGAATAGATTAGATTAATAATCCCCTGTGAAAATGGATTTAATTATTTTGGAGTAATTAACAGCTAATTTGATCACTTGTTTAAGTAATGCCTTATTTAAACAGGAAGGTCCTCTCTAGGTTGACCTGCATTGTTAAAACAAAACCATGTCATAAACAAAATACTGCTGAATTTCCTGCACTGAAACACATTCTTGTCTGCCGTGCTCGTGACCAGCTGGCCACGTTCTCAGACTCCGGTTTCAGAGCAGTGGGCACCAATTTCATTGGCAGATGTGAAATTCGAAGAAGACAAAAGAACAAAAGCAATGCACTAAACTGCACAGTTAAAACAACAACAACAAAAACACCCTAAAAGTTATCAGTGGTGTGAAAACAATCACTTTTGAGCTGTTTAAAACGGTGTCACAGCTGTATATCTTTGTGTATACGGTGTGTTTTGTGCCAGCCTCAGACTCTGCGTGTGTGTTTGAGAGTGTGAAAGACTTGACAGCGGGGCTCTCAGCTGGTTAGGGCTCGGGGTGTAGAGGGAAGGAATGCAGCTTCTTTCTGCAGTCTGTAATTTGCTGTCATCAAATCAGAGAGAAAAACAGCAACACATGAGAGGAGCCGAGGGAAGTGTGTGTGTGTGTGTGTGTGTGTGTGTGTGTGTGTGTGTGTGTGTGTGTGTGTGTGTGTGTGTGTGTGTGTGTGTGTGTGTGTGTGTGTGTGTGTGTGTGTGTGTGTGTGTGTGTGTGTGTGTGTGTCTTGTGGATAGCTGGGGGTGAGAAGAAGGGAAAAGTCATGTGAGAAGGGTTAAGATGAGGAAGACAAGAGCTGGGAAACGAAGAGGAGCAGGGAGGAAATGAAGGGAGCCGTGGAGGAAGAAGTGAGAAAGAGGAGACTTGCCCGTTGACTCTTGTTTTAACAATCTAATGAACTTGCAGCGCAATGGGTGACTCTCTTTAATGAGTAATGCCTCAGCATGTCTCAGCATTCAATGTGGTGTTGATTTTCGGGAGTAAAAGTCTCCTTTTTTTGTTTTTTACTTTCTGAATGGCGCCTCTTACAGCAGCTGCTTGTTTACAGTATTTTCTTCAGTTTGTTTTCTGTGTTGCTCCGTATGGTAAACAAATTATCTGAAGTGGAAGCATTTCTGAAGGAATTGTATTAACTTGGTTGCGTCACTAGTGTCAGCCTTGAACTGTTAAGCCAACAATTTAAGCATGGAAAACGCACTATTTTCAAGGAGTGTCCTTTCTTCTATTCAGCAAGTTAAAACAGCCCTACTGAACATGTAATCCAACAGCTTCACATTAGTAAATATGGACATAATACCACAGTCTGCAAGGAGGAGGAAAATATACAACACACAGCACTGCGACTCATACCTAACTGGATTCAATAACAACAGGCTAACTGAACCTTACTAAAGCAAACAACACTGAGACTCAATTTGTGAACTGCAGACAAGTGCTCAGACAAAAACTGTAGGTAGGATTACATGTTACTAAAAGTGACCGCTGAATCGAGATTTCTGTGACTTGTTTTTGAGCTCTGCTTAGCTTGTGTTTGGTTTTAAACAAAGCCAATACAAAAACTCAAAGTACTGCTCTCTGCTTTGGTCGAGGCCACATCTTTAAAAAGCTTTTGTGTGGCTTTTGTCCGATTGGCACAGATACTGCAGCGTTGTGTTTGCTGTGGTCTGGGAGTCAAATGTGGCTGAAACACTGAGGGGAACCTGAAGCCCGTACTACTTAGCCAGGTAACTTAAGAAGTTCATACATTAAAGTCTTTTGTTTTTTCCTAACTTTTTTCTTTCTAGACTAAATATTATAACATATTACAGAGTTAGTTAATAATGTATAACAAAATAGCTCTAATAGATACAAATGGCTCTGCTTCTAAATATCCCAGTATATTGCACAAATTGGATATATATGTGGTTAACACTGAGGTGCCCCTCTTATCATGTGGTACTTTTTTTCCGTAGAGGATGTGTATACTTGTGCATTATATGGAGGAATTCTACGGGCAGGAATAATTTCCTGTGTCGTTCAGTGATGCATTTGGGTAATCTCGGTCTCTCACTGAACGCGCTCCTGTGATTGGCCAGCACGTCATGGAGTGGGTGGGAGGTGTTGTCCAGCATTGTCCTTATTTTTGACAACATCCACCTCTCTGACATCATCTCAAGGGAGTCCAGCTCCATCGCCACAGTTTGAGTCTGTTGGCATCTGCGACCCTCAACCTGCCACAACAGACTCTCAGAGAATCTTGAACATTGTCTGACAGATGTTAAGACGTCAGCTGCTTCAGAAAACAGAGTGTAGAGTGCAGTGGTGTTTATTGTCAATATGTACTCTGTTGTATTTATGAACCTCAAACAGGAAATTTGTTCATACTTGTCTACGGCGGGTCTGTAACCTCTGTACAGTCTATGAACTAACCTTCGTAAGTGACCAGCGTCATTGCCCACGTATATTGTACATGTTCATAACCATGCGGTTAGTTTAAATGCATTATATGCCTTACACTGAGGCGATGTTTGCTGATAAATGATCTCACTGACAGATTCAAAAACTGCGGGTTTCCAGGAATTCCCAGGAGGAATTGGTGGTGCTGAACAGGCCAATTACAGGAGTGGCGGGCTGCGTTGAGCCAATGCTGACGTGCTGCTGGTAGACCTGTCCATGTTTGTGACTGGTCAGATGCCAATGCCAAATTTCTTTCATGGCAATGAGCTTGCAGCTAGATTAACAAACCCTGGGTTAACTATTGATAACCGCTTTCGTGTGACCGCTTAGCCTGATTGTGGATGTTGGGGAAAGTGAAGCCTGATAAGGAAAAAAAAAAAGATATCCCGGGTATGTTGAACTTGCTTTGTAGTACAGGACCCAAAGCAGTGGGTGATATGAAACGTTTATCAGTACTGCATTCTTTCTTCTCTTTGCACTGAAGGTTCTTACTATCAAGTCCGAGACAACAACCTCTGACAAGATTTGGAATAGTTAGTCAGCAGCCTGTGTGAATGTTTACGGGCTTTTCTTTGACAGTAAAAGGTGTATGTGTGTGTGTGCGTGTGTGTGTTATAGTCTGAGCTGTCAGATGATGTGTGTGTGTGTGTGTTTATAGGTTATCAGCAGTCTGCCAGCTAGAAGGACGACTGGCGTGCTTCAACAGCGTGTGTTAGGAATGTGCTTGAGGCTACTGAAAAACGTCTGTGTGTGTGTGTTTGTGCATGGCTACAACAGTGTGTGTTGTAAACTAAATGAATGACTACGTGTATTCTAAAGTTTTGATTGTGTGTGTGGGTCAGGTCGCTGTATTCAACTTCCTGTATCCAGTCTTTGCTTTAAATCTGAAACACACCAAAACAAGGTTTGTGCCAGTAACACTGACCATCTCAGACGCCAGCCACTATCACCTGTGATAGTGGCATGTGCGTCAGTGCCGTTAGACATAAACACTGTGACAAAGTGGGATTACATGACTTACTTCTCACTTCTCTAAGAGCGAGGAAGCAAAGGTGTATCCAATGTGCACGTCTTTTGATGTGTTTTTATGTATATGCTGCGCCTCAACATCCATCCATCCATCCATCCTCATCCGCTTTGTCCGGGGCCGGGTCGCGGGGGCAGCAGCCTAAGCAAAGAGGCCCAGACCTCCCTCTCCCCAGCCACCTCCTCCAGCTTATCCGGGGGAATACCAAGGCGTTCCCAGGCCAGCCGAGAGATATAATCTCTCCAGCGTGTCCTGGGTCTGCCCCGGGGCCTCCTCCCGGTGGGACATGCCTGGAACACCTCACCCAGGAGGCGCCCAGGGGGCATCCTTGTCAGATGCCCGTACCACCTCAGCTGGCTCCTTTCGATGTGGAGCAGCAGCTGCTCTACTCTGAGCCCCTCCCGGATGGCCGAACTTCTCACCCTATCTCTAAGGGAGAGGCCAGCCACCCTTCGGAGGAAGCTCATTTCTGCCGCTTGTGTCCGCGATCTCGTTCTTTCGGTCACTACCCACAGCTCGTGGCCATAGGTGAGGGTAGGGACGTAGATCGACCGGTAAATTGAGAGCTTCGCTTTTACACTCAGCTCCCTCTTCACCACGACGGACCGGTGCAGCGTCCGCATTACTGCAGCTGCAGCCCCAATCCGTCTGTCGATCTCCGGCTCCCTTCTCCCATCACTCGCGAACAAGACCCCGAGATACTTGAACTCCTCCACTTGGGGCAGGAACTCATCCCCGACCCGGAGTGGGCACTCCACCCTTTTCCGGCTGAGAACCATGGCCTCAGATTTGGAGGTGCTGATCCTCATTCCCGCTGCTTCACACTCGGCTGCGAACCGTTCCAGTGCGAGCTGGAGGCCCTCACCCGATGAAGCCAACAGAACCACATCATCTGCAAAAATCAGAGATGAGATTCTGAGGCCACCAAAGCGAAAGCCCTCCGCCACTTGGCTGCGCCTAGAAATCCTGTCCATAAAAATTATGAACAGAACCGGAGACAAAGGGCAGCCCTGGCGAAGCCCATCACCCACCGGGAACGAGTCCGACTTATTGCCGGCAATGCGAACCAAGCTCTTGCAACGGTTGTATAGGGATCGAATGGCCCGTAGCAATGGGCCAGACTCCCCATATTCCCGCAACACCTCCCACAGGACACCCCGAGGGACACGGTCGAATGCCTTCTCCAAGTCCACAAAACACATGTAGACTGGTTGGGCAAACTCCCATGCACCCTCAAGTATCCTGGAGAGGATAAAGAGCTGGTCCAGTGTTCCGCGACCAGGACGAAAACCGCATTGTTCCTCCTGTATCCGAGGTTCGACTAACGGACGAACTCTCCTTTCCAGCACCCTGGCATAGACTTTCCCAGGGAGGCTGAGGAGTGTGATCCCCCTGTAGTTGGAACACACCCTCCGGTCCCCTTTCTTAAAGATGGGGACCACCACCCCGGTCTGCCAGTCCACAGGTACTGCCCCTGATCTCCACGCAACATTGCAGAGGCGTGTCAACCAGGACAGCCCTACAACGTCCAGAGCCTTCAGGAACTCGGGGCGGACCTCATCAACACCAGGGGCTCTGCCACCAAGGAGTTGTTTAACTGCCTCAGTGACCTCGCCCCCGGAAATTGGCGGGTCATTCCCCTCATCCCCAGACTCTGCTTCCTCCTCGGAAGACGTGTCAGTGGGATTAAGGAGGTCCTCGAAGTATTCCTTCCACCGCCTGACAATTTTCTCAGTCGACGTCAGCAGCGCTCCGCCAGCACTATACACAGTGCAGGTAGAACACCGCTTTCCCCTCCTGAGACGTCTGACGGTTTGCCAGAATCTCTTCGAGGCAGTCCGAAAGTCTTTTTCCATGGCCTCTCCGAACTCCTCCCACACCCGAGTTTTTGCTTCAGCCACTGCCCGAGCCGCATTCCTCTTGGCCTGTCGATACCTGTCGGCTGCCTCCGGAGTCCCACAGGCTAACCAAGCCCGATAGGACTCCTTCTTCAGCCTAGTGGCTCCCTTCACCTCTGGTGTCCACCATTTGGTTCGGGGATTACCACCACGGCAGGCACCAACCACCTTGCGGCCGCAGCTCAATGCAGCAGCTTCGGCAATGGAGACGCTGAACATGGTCCATTCGGACTCAATGTCCCCAGTCTCCCTCGGAATGCTGTTGAAGCTCTGCCGGAGGTGTGCGTTGAAGATCTCGCGGACTGGGGCCTCTGCTAGACGTTCCCAGCACACCCTCACTACGCGTTTAGGTGCACCAGGTCTGTCCAGCGTCTTCCCCCGCCACCTGATCCAACTCACCACCAGGTGGTGATCAGTTGATAGCTCAGCCCCTCTCTTTACCCGAGTGTCCAGAACATATGGTCGCAGGTCTGCTGATACGATTACAAAATCAATCATCGACCTACGGCCTAGAGCGTCCTGGTGCCACGTGCACTTATGGACACTCTTATGTTCGAACAGGGTGTTCGTTATGGCCAAACTGTGATTAGCACAGAAGTCCAATAACAGAGCACCGCTCTGGTTCAGATCAGGGAGGCCGTTCCTCCCAATCACGCCCCTCCAGGTCTCGCTGTCGTTACCCACGTGAGCATTGAAGTCTCCCAGCAGGACAACAGAGTCTCCAGGTGGAGCACCCTCCAGCACCCCCCCCCCCCCCCCAGGGACTCTAAGAAGGCTGGGTACTCTGAACTGCCACTCGGCGCATAAGCGCAGATGACAGTCAGGGCCCGTTCCCCGACCCTAAGGCGCAGGGAACAAACCCTCTCGTCCACCGGGAAAAACCCCAACGTACCGGCAGCAAGCCGAGGGGATATTAGGATACCCACCCCAGCCCGCCGCCTCTCACCAAGGGCAACTCCAGACTGAGACAGAGTCCAGCCCCTCTCCAGGAGACTGGTTCCAGAGCCCAAGCCATGTGTAGAGGTGAGCCCGACTATATCTAGCCGGTACCTCTCAACCTCACGCACTAACTCAGGCTCCTTCCCCACCAGAGAGGTGACATTCCATGTCCCTACCTCAACATGTCATAGTTTATTCATGCAGTAGCACAGTGAGATGCAATATAATGGATCATCTGATTGGTGTAAATTTAACACTGTAGATTGGGCAGGCCAATTTAGTGCAACATGTTGTAGGTAATAACGATGCAAGTAGGTAAATGGTCTGAGAAGCAACGTATACACCGATGCATTAGGTTTAAAAAAAAAAAAAAAAAGTAAATATTAAAAGTAATAACAGTAATACAGCCATTGGTAATTATTAACTTACTAATCTAACAGCGTTATATGTAAAACTTTCACCAGGCTATTAGTGATTGTAATCCATCTATGTATGAATGATGGGCAACAAACTTTGACATTTTCATACCAGTGTGAAGGCTCCCAGCTTTGATTTCATTTCATTTATATGGCAGAAACACTGCTAACTGATCAACAATTAAAAAAACAACAACAACTAAATGGATGGATAAATAAAATTCATGAACGAACAAAGAGATGCAAGTGAAGGAAGTGAGGGGACATGTTGGTGTATTAAAAAACAATCGTAGACATGGACTCAATGCCGGCCTCAACTGTTTGACATTAACTCATCAGACTGTAATCAGAGTTGGCTTTCTCCACAGAACAACTTTTGAATTTTATAATAGTTTATTGTTTTGTGTAAAATCTCTCATTTCTGTGCGCATCAGTTGGTGGTGAGCTTAGCCGGTTTCTAGTCTAAAAGCGAACTCTTTCTGCAATGCAAATTCTTATTGCATCACTAATTATCTCTTTGTTTGAAATGAACGTTTTTCTTTTTGCCTTGACTATTTATTGGTGGGAAGTAGCAACATCCTGTAGCATTGTAGTGACAGAGTGAGCCAAACAACTCGAGGCTTGAAAACAAAAAATCCACTTCCTGTATGGCATTCCTGCTCTTTCTGTCTCCTTTCCTGTCTGCTTCACTGTCCTATTCAGCAAGAAAGGTTGAAATGCCCAAAAACAAACCAAAAAGAAAATACCTGCGAGAGAGTGCATTCTGATCTGTATCATAGCAGTGTTTGTGTGGTAGATTAACAGGAAAAAAGACAAAGCTGTAGAACAGCTTCCTCGGTATTGACCCACCATTTTTCCCAGTATGCTCTCACTGAAGGTTGTGTGTGGCATTTGGTCACTGTAAAAGCCAGATGTGATGATTCACATCATTTTCATCTTCAGCAAACTGATACAGAAATGTTGACTCATCAGTTTATTCAGTTCTCCTCTGTTGTGACAGAAGTTGTTTATGATGATAATTGATGTCTGTCTCACAGGGCTGTGTGAAGCAGGGAGGACGAACGACCTGAGCTCCAGCTGCATGAATTAATCAGTGAGTGGCTGACAGAGATTAACCTCTTTAACACACTGTTTTAAGCTTCACTTTTACGTTTTTCCTTTGTAATTGGTGTCCAAAATTCAGAGTTTTCCACATGCTGTTTGGACCTAGGAGCTTTTCTGCAGCACAGGAAGCATTTTATATTTCCCGAGGAAGAATCAGTTAGTAACAGCAGAGACAGCTACTGTGGCTAAACAAAGAAACCTCTCTTAAAAAGGCTGACTAACCGCAACTAACTACGAGATGGGTTTAACTGAATTAGTTAAAGTGAAAGACGGGGATTCGCAATCTTTTGAATTCAGTCACAGGTTGTTACACGTTCTTACAACTCATAAAAGACGATCCTCTGCGCTTGGTCTAAAAATTTTACCAATTAAGAAAAAAAACAAAACATGGGAAAGTCTAAATTCTACTTGCAGAAACTTACTTCTGCAATACTTTATAGCTTCCTTTATTTCCACTGGTCTTGGTTCAAGGTCATCTATAACAAATGCATTCATGTTGATCTGTTTTTTCTTTAAGCCAGGTGTTGATTCAAAGCTGTGTGCGTGCTGAAAGGTCCTCGTCCTGAAAAATGACTCAGTCTGTGCAAGTTAACCCAAAGCTGCCTGGTAAGAAACTCCATAAAGAAGTCTCTGTTATTGAAATTAAAGCTTACTGTCAAATGTAATTGTGTGTCCTGAATATTTCTGTTCGTTACGCCTAGAGATGAGGTTTGGGGTTTGCAACATGTAGTTTTAGAAATGTATCAAGTAATTTGTTTTGACCTGACAGGACGGTGATGAACTAACCACTTTTAGATAATTAAGATGATATCAGAGTATCTGAGTTTGATCCATCTTTAAGACACCTAAATCAACTACAGTTGATAATGAAATAACGCTGAAAGTGTTAACCTTTGCCAATGCTGAAGCCAAAAAATTAGACATGGCTTTTTTTTCTCCTTTTCTTTCTTTTTTTTTTCTTTTTGGCAAATACAACAGGAGTGCCTTTTGTTTCCTGTAAAGGTGTAATATTTTGATGATAGCCTGAGGGGTTTTAAATCTGTTAGTTATATGATGACACAGTGCTTTACAATCACACTCCTGGTTTGTTTATATAACTGTTGATCATGCATACCAGGATGATAAGGAAGTCGGTGAGGAAGCAGCTGGCAAAGACGGATATAGACAAAGGAAATAAACACATGCACATGTTTAAAAAGGAAACGCAATTCAACTCATTGCCAGGTCTCACTGAAATCAAATGTAACTTCTGTTTATAGAGATGCCCTCTGGAATTTCTTAAGTACCGATCACGTGTTGTCCATAACATGTCTTTCCCCTTTCAGATCTAGGCTCGCCTTTCCATTACCCCAGTCAAGAGGAAGCAGATCAGCAAGCTTCTTACTCTGTCCAGACTCCGTATGGATTTCAGTTGGATCTAGACTTTCTTAAATATGTAGAAGAGATAGAAAGTGGGCACAACCTCCGTCGTGCACCCATCAGTTCTCGACGCTCTGGTCGGGGGCTAAAACTCTCCCAGAGGAGTCCGGGTGTGGGGGGGCGTACCAGTGGCTGGACGTCCACTGAGTCGCTCTCATCCCCGGTCAGCGAAGATGGCAGAGCTCCACCGCCACCACCGCCTCGTAACCGACTTGGGTCAGCTCCCTGCGAGACAGTCTCCCTTTCCCCTGTAACTTTTCTCAACGTTCCTCCGCTATCTGCTGGGGCAAAAGTGCCACCGCCTCCACCACAACGTAACCCCAGAGTTGAGCGGACTCTCCTGGAAACCAGCCGGAGGCTACAGCAGGAACAAACCCACCAGAACCAAAATGGCGCCCGCTTCCAGCTTGCAGATCCTCCCAAACTGCTCTTACCCTCTCCAGCCATGCAGTCTCTGCAAAGTAGTTGGACCAAACCCAGTCCTCAGACCTCTGGGCGCAGCACTCCAGCTGCTGGCACCACTGTGACCCCAATCCCACCCAGCCAACTGCAAACAGTTAGAGAGCAAATGGCAACAGCCTTGAAGCAGCTGAAGGAGATGGAAGAAAGGGTAAAAGGTGTTCCTGCACTTGAGAAAGAAGTGGCCAAGCTTCGTGCAGAGAAAGATATGCTCTTGTTAGCCCTGCAGGAGAAGAAGGCAGCCATGGACTTGGCCCAACAGAAGCAACAGTTTACAGAGACATCCACCCAAACCGTAGAGATCCTCCAAACTGAACACAGTCGATTGACTTCACCGACCTCGACTGGACACAAAGGCTTTGTAAAATCTGGTGAGCTGAAAAGGCTGACAGAAAAGTTTGAAGGGAAAGAGGACAAACCCCTGAAACTGTCAAGTAAGACTTTAGTAAACGCCCCTGAAAAAACAGTCATTCAGAAGAAGTCAGTGGCTGTAGGGGACGACATGCCGATGGCCTCAGTTGTTTTATACTACAGAGATGGTGTAAAAGATGCATGTGAGGGCACCAGAGTGAATGTTTGTGAGAAATGCACAGAAACAGAACCCCCCCTGGTTCAGGAGGAGGGAATACAAACCAGAGTGGAGACAGAAGAGGCTGAGGTTTGGGTCATGGAGTCACTACTTGGCCTGACCACAGAAGCACAGCGGGAGATAGACACCTTACAGGACACCATTAAATTCCAACAGGAGTCCATTGTGGCTCTAGAGGATCGGTTGAGTGTTGCAGATAAAGACCTTGGAGTTCTTAGAGCGAAGATGGAGGAAAACATCTCCAAAATCACATTTGAGAAGGGGGTTCTTGCCAAACCTGTCATGACAAATGCCCAAGTAGAAACGCTAACTTCTGCATTAAAGCACACTGCAGTTTCTTGTCATCCGGAGGTGGCCGATGCATGTGTAGGTGAAGACGCAGAGTCAGATCAAAGTGAACAAAGCACTCAGACCGATGCATTAGAGACACTAGAAGAACGAGCTCCGGCTGCTCCGGTTGTACTCGTTAGCACCGGGTGTCAATGGGAGAACTTAAGCGAGGAAAAGACTGAAGAGCAAAAAGTTACTGTACCAAAGAGGAGACAGCTGACTATTGCTGAATACAAGGTCTCACCAGAAGAAGAAGAAGTAGTTGGAAAGGTTAAGAATGAAGGAGGAGATGAAAAAGAGAAGACTGCAGCCAGCAGCACCAAGACAGGTAAGTACTGTTTGGCTTTGCTGCTGATTTTATGAGCTGGGGTCAAATATTGGCTTGCAGTTAACATTAAGGATGCATGGATCCAACTTTGCCCAGTTCTGATTCGATCCAGACATCCTAACTTAAACCCAGTGATGCAGTAATGACCTGTAATTATCACTGTTAGAACGAGGCTGAATCATTTATGTGCAAGGCAATGTCAGGCTCAGCATTACGAATTATTTAATAAGATAATAAGTAACAAAAATAATAAATTCCCATTAGCAGTATTAATTTTGATTTTAGTTTAAGTCATAATTTAGGCATCTAAATTCTTTTAGTTGAAAGTCGACACAAGATCATAGGACACACTTGCTACATACAACATACCGATAGTGAGAGCGAGAGAAGGCGCTCTGTTGTCAGTGCTCAGTTTTTCAGCTCACTTGATCACAATTTGCAGTTAAATTTAAAAACTCCTGCAAACATACAAATAAAGGTTGTTTGGATGGCTTGAGTCAGTTGGCTTCAAGCACTTGTTGCTTTTCTGCTAGCCTCTTTCAGGCTATGTTAGCTTAGCGAGTGTGCTGCTAGTGGGAGATGTAGTACTGAACTGAATGGCTCATCTGTGGATTGGTTGTCATCACTAATGCTGATTGACTGCAGCCTAACTGTGCTGCCTGCATCTCTCATTGAACCTTCTGCTTGTGTGTGAGACACGTTCTGCTCATGCACAAGCATTTTCACTATTTTTCCCCCCTCTTTTATGGCAACAGGTTTGCTGAAATCAATCATGAAGAGGAAAGACGGGAATAACGCAGGGGAGAATCGCAGCAGCAGCAAGAAGAGCCTGCAGTTTGTTGGTATTCTAAATGGAGGGTGAGTTACTGTAATGTGAAACCAAATTTTTATTTTTACCTCTGCAAAAGTAAAATAAGTGGCGACAAGTAGTCTCGAGGAGGGAAATGACACTTTGACCAGGTGACAGGTTTAACAAATGAGAAATAAAGAGCCAGAGATGAGATTTTTGAGATATTTGGCTCTTCCAGGTATGAATCAACATCCAGTGAAGAAGAGGAGGAAGAAGAGGAGGAAGATGGGAGTTCTTCTGGAGAAAGTGTCGAAGGCGAGTGCTTGGACAGCACTGAAGAAGATGAGGCAGCTTTGGAGGAAGAAACGTCAGAGGAGGAGAGAAACGTTAACCTGGATGAGAGTGACACTGATGAGGAAACGCTGAGAGCTGCAAATTATTCATCTGATGGTGTGAAAGAAAAGTGGGTTGTTATGAAAATGAAAGTAAATGTAGTTTTGTTGACTTAGAGTGTAATCTATGGAGGGAACAAAAGGCCTTATCCTCTAAATGCGATTTTATTTCTGTGTTTCAACTTCACACATTTGTCTGCTTTGTCACAGATTTGAGTTGAGCTCAAAAATGCGAGAAGCCTGTCTCATTCTGAAGAACCACCTAAACGATGACCTCAAAACACTGAAGAGTAAGGAAGTGGTGCGTCCCTGCTTTCCTCTTTTTCAATTTTACCTCCAGGGGACACACGTAACGCTTTCGCCTGCAGTGAGGCAATATTTAATCATGCAAAAGTGTTTAAAATCAAACTTTTTGCTCCTTCTCTTGATTATATAGCAAAAATATTCTGAGAAAGTGCCAAATGTCTCTTGAATTAGTGATTCATGACTGCCTGGTAGGAACTCTGGGGGGTAAACTGTTAACCTCATCACTGCTAAAGTGTGCCTTGTAGAAAAACAGCCATCATGTAAAGAAAAACTCATTCACTGGGTCTAACTGGCTACTAAAAACTTGAGACAAAAGCAGTTTTACTTGTGTCTATACTGTATGCCGATCTACTTCAGGCACTTGTCTGCAGTTTATAAGTATATATCACTTCCCGTCCTCACCTCCAGCTCTCCAGCACACACACTGTCCAACTAGAGTGGTTTCGTATCTCCAGCGCGAAGATGGCTCAGCCGCCGCGGGTCTCAGACTACCTGATGGCGTTCTCCGAGGTGTCATCAATGCTGCTGGAGCACGTAGTCAACATGACAGATGGCAATGGGAATACAGCTCTTCACTACAGCGTCTCTCACTCTAACTTTGGTGTGGTGGAGCTGCTGCTGGACACAGGTTAGCAGTAGCTTTCAGAGAAGGATAATCCTGACTTGAATTTAATGTTTGCGCACTGTTACTATCTTGATTTGAGGTTCGATAAGATCAGGCAACATGTGGTTCTGTGTCCACTTCCAATTCCTGTCGACCTTATCACCATGCCTCATGGGAAGAAAAACAAAAAACAGCACACACTTAATGTGCAGCCACAGGAAGTAAACAATGAAATGAAACCTGCTTTTTCAGTGAGTGTAGCACTATCCTTTTGTTTAATAAACTAACAGTCAAGGAGAACTTTCTTGTTTGCACTGTGGGGCTGTGTATACATTTAAAATAATGAATGTTTGAGGCAGATATAAAGGGGAATTTAAAATGGACGGTAACGCTCATTTCTAGCTCCTTGTGTTTATTGCGCTAGAGTAGCTTTGCATGATTCATATCTCAAAATAGTTGTAAATGTTATACTGAACCTTAGGGACAGCCCTTCAGATCATCCAATGTATAACTCAAACTGATGGCGTGTGCACTGCAAGTGTTCAACTCTTCTCGCTTGAAGGCGAGCTTCCTTTACAACGCGCTTGCTTATGATTGGCTGGTCCTTGCAAACCTTCTGTTTGCAAGGACCAGCCAATCATCTGGAGCAACCTTGAACATCTGGAGCCATCTGGCTGTAGCCATCTGGCCGACCCTGAGCCTGGGAGTGACGGCCTCCCAGGCTCAGGGAGGGGCAGCCATCTGCTGTGACTCCAACTGGCCCCTACCTGAGCCTGGTTCTGCCGGAGGTTTCTTCCTGTTAAAAGGGAGTTTTTCCAACTGTCGCCAAAGTGCTTGCTCATAGGGGGTCATATGATTGTTGGGTTTTCTCTGTATGTATTATTGTAGGGTCTACCTTACAATATAAAGCGCCTTGAGTTGACTGTTGTTGTGATTTGGCGCTGTATAAATAAAACAGAACTGAATTAAACAGCAAGAGGGTGGGTTTGCTGTGCGCGCAGCCAGAGTTGACCCTCTTAAGAATATACCATCTCTACATAATCATGCAGAGCCAAGAGTATCAATAAATAAATAATACTGACAGTTGACAGCCTCCTAATAGATGGACCTGTGGTATCAATTTGAAAATCCTATGTTGTCTCGTTCTTGTTCTGAGTTATTGTGATCACAAAGTTGGTTACTTGCACACACCTAATTTTTTTTAAAGACTTTCACCATGTGTATATAGTCAAGTCAAGTCATCTTTATTTATATAGCACATTTAAAAGACAAAGTCTCAGCCAAAGTGCTGATATACATGATCGAAATATAAGTTGAACATATTATTGCTTTTCCTAATCTGATGATATCTTTTTAAAGAAACGATAATCAGAATACCACCACAGCAAAACTCGTTTTTACTCAGTCATGAGCAACAAATGTATTTAAAGCGCCATCTTTGGAATATATTGTTACTTTTTATACACTATTTACATAGTGACAGCATTTTCATTGGCATTTCAGTGTTATTCACTGGTCAACTAACCTAATACCTGCTGACGGTCCTGTCCTTACGCTTCAATAAGTGATAAGCATATCTCCTACAGGTGTGTGCTCTGTGGATAAGCAGAACAAGGCGGGCTACACAGCCATCATGTTGGCTGCTCTGTCAACTGTGAAGAAGGAGGAGGACATGGTTGTGGTCAAGAAGCTCTTCAGTCAGGGTAATGTCAACGCCAAGGCCAGCCAGGCAAGTCATCAGCAGTTCATCATCCAGCTCTTAAAGTGGACAAACATGCCACATGAATGTGCAGATATTTGGAAGCAGCCATTTCTTTCGTATGCTAGTAGCTTATATCCTGTATTTCTCATTTATTTTGTTCGTTTTATTTTGAAATTCCACAAGATTTGATGGGAACAATTTGTGGAAGAAAGTTTTAGTACTCATGTGACTTTAACATGCCAATACTAGTTATTTTTATAATAAAAACAACCTCAGCCCTGGAGAAATGCGAATGCGCAACATGTCTAGAAATGCACACAAAGAGCTTCTGTGAATGTGTAGTCGGCTCCATCAGCCAGAAGCGTGTTATCATTTAAATGTGGCAGTCTTGGCTCTGTGGGCTTGTTTTAATGAGTTTAGATGGATTTGAACACAAGAAACTGGAATAATAATAAAAAAAAACCATACAAAAAAGGGCAAACGTGAAGCAGCCAAATTGGATTTATAAAGCTTATTAACATTTAATAAATAAAAAATAATGTTATGAGTGAATTTGTTTTTAGACTACTGTAATTTCTTTATTCCCTGTTTATTTCGAGGTGGAGCTGTTTTATTGTAATAAACTACTATACTGCATTTAAATCTGGAAACCTGAGGTGTGATTGGGCATATCTCAGATTAGATTTAGCAAATGTGGAGCCTAACATGACACAGAAGCCACTCACGAGAACCCGTTGACTTGAAGTCTTCTTCATTCCCCGGCTGATCTAATCAGGCTGAGTAGTGTATGTGTTTTGACACAGCGCCTGATGGGTTTTTCCGCTGCCAAGTCATAGGACCGAATTTATAGCATCACTGTCTATAAAACCAATTACTGCTGCTTGTTATTGTTGCTGTGGGTAATTAAGCACGAGTCACGCAATGCAGTTTTTCTATATTTACATTTTGGATCAGTTTTGTGCTTAATCAGACAGCCAGAAGACTTTTCTTGTATACTTATTGTAAAGCTGCCGTCTTGATTCTCAAGTACGGTGTGTATTGAGTTGTGCCAGCTTTCCTTGTAGCTGGACTTTAGGGAGACATCCTCCCTTTAAAAAAAAAAAAATCAGCTCATAGATGGCAAAAATTAGCATTGTGTGACTGCACCTGCAAGTGACGATGCAAAATCAAATTATGTGTCTAGAATTTAATTTACTGCCTGCTACTGAGTAAACAGCTGTCTGTTATATGAGGAGTAGTAAATGAGTGAATGACCAAAAGTGCACGGTGCTCAAATGTGAGCGTTGTTTTTGGGCAGTAGCAGTAAAAGGAAACAGTGCACCATGCAGGAATGCCATTTATCCAAAAATAAAGCAGTCTGAAGTCTTCTGAACACTCAAGCTTTAAATGGCAGAAGCTTCCTCGTTAATCCAAATCATTTAAAATTCTTTACCTCTGCAGGCAGGCCAGACGGCATTAATGTTAGCAGTCAGCCACGGGCGTCAGGAGATGGTGCGGGCGCTGCTCGAGTGTGGAGCCGATGTCAACGTGCAGGACGATGAGGGATCGACGGCTCTGATGTGTGCCAGTGAGCACGGCCGAACTGAGATTGTCAAACTGCTCCTGGAACAGCCCGGGTGTGACATATCCATTGTGGATAACGTAAGACTTCTACAATTTAAGCATTTGAACTAGCTCATGCAATGACAGAAACATGAGCCTAACACTGAAGCCAGCTGTTTGATGGCTGCCAAAAAACATCCAGGAGCTTTCTTCTCTGGGATTTGGCTTAATCTCTTCTCAGGAAACTGCTCGTCTGTGTAGTTTCCTTTTTTCTCTATTTCTTCTTAGAAAGCTGAGGTGTTACAATCAGATTAGACTAAAACGGATGCTGTACAGAGGAAACGCAGTGACTGGACCCCAGAGGAAAAAATTTAAAACACACTTGCAGATTTCAGACACAATGTCCTGCAGGCATTACACTGGTCCTCTGCATTTTTCACCACTTAACCCATAAAGAAATACAAAAATCTGGCAGCATTAAATGCTAACGCTAGCAAAGGTCTGCTCAACACTCCTGCTTTTCTCCCCACTTGTATGTTTTAAAGTGATTTTACAGTGGATTTCTGTAGATGCTTGAAGAGAAGCCAGACAGACAGATATTTGAGCATTAACATCTGTGCCAGAATGAGCTGGCCATTTGGTGCAAGCAGCTCCTGGTTTGTGTTTCAGTACAGCACAGCTGGACTGAGGGGGTGGAAGGAAAAGCCCCCACCTCCCCTCTCCGCTGAAAACACAAAACTGCGTGACAAAGTTTGACTGCAAGGCTGAGTGGATACAGTAACGACTGCAGAACCATTTTTACTTTCAGTTCACTTGTTATATTAAGCAGTATTGTTACTACAAACCCCATTTTCAAATGTTGGGACCATGTTTAAAATGTAAAGGGAAAGCAACGATTTGCAAATCTAACAAGCTCATATTAGAAAACCTATCAAATGTCTAAAATGAGAAAATATTTTGGCTCACTTTGAATTTCTTGGCACATTTTATGAAAGCTGGGACCTGGCCACGTTGACCGCTGTGCAGCATCCCCCAGTCTGCACATGTCTGGGAACTGAGGAGATGAAGCGAGTTCAACATACCCAGGGTAACTTCCGAAATCTGGATTCACTTACCCCAAAATCAGCAGTCAGGATAAACGGTCACATGAAGCTAGTTATCAACTTTCCCCTCTTTGTTCAAAAGAAAACGGTGGCACTGCCAGCATCTGACCAATCACAAATAAGGATAAGTATACTGACAGCAGTGTGACTGGTTTTTAAAAAGGATCATAAAACCAAACAGACACTGACTGAAGGTAGCAAGACACTGTACTTTAAATTCTTTGGCCAACAAATAACTCCAAACTGACCATTTTGTCTTCCTGTATTATAAACAGTCAAACGTATCATAAAGCAATAAAAGTCCCATAGTTAACTGGTTAAGCAAAGGTGCATGATGGTAAAAGAAATAACAAAACTGTCCAAACAACTGGAAAACAGAGCAACTGTGCGTAACGTGTATCACATGGTTGCTCTCACACTGTAAAGCTTTCTGCTCTAGTTGAAAAGCTCTCCTGGATACTCATGTGTCTCTCTCCATCTTTGCTGTCTGCCTGCAGGATGGAAGCAATGCTCTGTCCATCGCACTGGAGGCATCCCACAACGACACAGCTGTGCTACTCTACGCTCATATGAACTATGCCAAGACCCAGACTGCTGCGGTGAGTTCATATTATCAAAGATGGACTTTGGTTTATTCCCGACTCCTTCTTCTCCACTTTCTCAAATACAGACGATTTATTTTAGGCTAAAGGGGAAAATCCGCATAATCGCCATATAATCTTGTCACACTGTGTGAATAATTAAACTGGTAAGAATTGTTAGGGACAGCTGAGTATTGGAGGCAGAACTCAAAGGCGTTTAAACAGTTGAACAATATTTTTATTTCTTTTTTTGCCTCCTTCACAGCAGTAGATTAGTGCACCGTATGTTCATGGCCAAACTAAAGTCGAACGGAAACCAAGAAAAATAATGGAGAACAAAAAGCAAGGCTCGCTCAACATCCAAAGTTAAATGTAACAGTTAAGGAAACACTTCTGCACACTGCTATAGAGTGCAACAGTGATGATCAGGAAGTAAAAGTCCCATTCATATTCTCCATAAGTATTATGAGCCATAAAACTCACCACACATACAACACTGTTCGCATGTTTTCCCTGTGGTTTCTTCCTGGGTACTCTCCCACAGTCCAAAGACATGCCGTTAGTAGGGTTAGGTTAATTGATGATTCTAAATTGGTCCAAAGGTGTGAATGTGAGTGTGAATGGTCGGTCTCTGTGTTAGCCCTGCGTCAGACCTTGTACCTTGCCTCTTGCCCTATGGTAGCTGGAATAGGCTCCAGCCCCCCCCCAACCTTGATAAGGGTAGGTGAAAGAGTATGGATGGATTGTTGGAAGTAATTTGCTGTGGAAAACTGGGATTTTTAATTTTTATGGGATGAGTAGTCCCTCCAATGTTAATTAGGTGCACAGTCTTAGTATCTTTGACTCTTTTTATCCAAATCAAATCTTTTTTTTTTTTGGTCACAATTCACCTTGTAGCTGGTTGGCTCGATTCAAGGCGTAAAATTCATTACTGAAGGACTTTCTCAGACTTCACTGGAGAACATGAGTAGAAAAAAAAAAAGTTTGGTCACTCTTGTGCTCTATACCTAATTTTAATAGGGCAGAAAGCTGTAATAGGTTAGCAGTGGAAAAACAAATGTTGTTCTATTAAGAGAATGTACCTGCTCTCTAACTACTTAAAATGGAAAGATATTTCAAACATCAGACCAAACTTCCCCTCCTTAATACCACATTTGACACATTTCCCTAGGACGTTCACCATAAAAGGAGCCCAAAAGGGCCTGGACTGAACTGGTTTGGCAATTCCTGGGATCAAACCAGACAGAGGCCAAGTTTAGTCTAGAGGAGAGGTATCCAAACTAGCAGTTTCAAAGTCAGGATTCACTCACAAATCTTAACGATTTCATGAATGACTTGGCAACAATACACAAGAAACACAGCATATTTACAAGCACTGTGTGTTTTGTATAAAGGTCACATGCCACCCTGTGACAAGAATAATGCCCTTCTGCATAAAAATCTAATAAAATGCCACAAGCCTTCTTCACAAAGTCTGGCCCATCATATATGAACAGGGTGGCTAGAATTAGTTGTGATGCTCGCATTGTTGCTTAAGTTTATCAGCTAAGAAGGACCACTTTCAAGAATCAAAATTATAATAGTTTTTAAAACAGTTTCTCTTTTTCCATCAGGGAAACACTGAGCTTCACTTTTCTAATAATCACACCAGCAGTAAACAGAAAATTCAACTTTACACACTTTGAATGAGGCTATGCGACATCACAGCTACATCTGATGACAAAAGCTATCATTTTTAACCAAATCAACATGTTTATTTCTTCTGAGCGGGCCCGCTTCAAAGAAAGTCTCTTCAAAATGTTTGGAGCGCTATAATACAGTGATTTGGGCCAAACATCATGAGAATTTCCCTTTTGCCAAATCTGATTGTAAAGTACAGTACAATTCGATTAAGTCATCCAACGTCAGCAGAACCGATTCAGCACTTCAAAGAGAAGCCAGGCGGTTCCTTTACAAAACAAAGCCGACCCCAATCCCCCGTGTTCGCCTTGTAACTTTGAGACTTTTTGGTTATCAGCTCCCATCTCCCAGCTATTTTTATATTATGCAACCTACAGTGTCCCTAATGCACATATTGCAAGATTTCACATTGTAGCTGGCCAAGTTTAAAATTAGGGTTGTAAAATCACCTTTGAATCTAATAAATAAAGCGTGCGAGTTAGTTAAAGTTAGGTCACACTTATAAACAACTTGGAGTGAATGATGCCTCTTGTATTTAAAGGTGGTAGGATCAGTTCCGCTGCAGTGCTCCAAGCTATAGTTAGGGTGTGGGCTGCACTAAATGAAGGTGCACCGCTGCCCCCTTTAGGTGTCACCACAGTCATGCAAGCTATGGTCTTCTTGGGAAGGCGATGAAGTGAATGCATACAATCGTTACCATCAAGCCTTTAAAATGTAGCCCTGTCCTTTATGTTGTCTTTCAGGGGAGTCCAAAGGCCCAGCCACGGAGCCCCACGAGCCCACACAAGTGCTGGCCTGCAGACTGACACGATCAAAGCCGCTAACTGGGGCAGACACACCAGCAAACATAACTGGATATGAGCTGTGAAAAGCTCCACTGGAATTTACTTAAACGCATATTTATAGTTTGCCATGTCCTCCATTTACACTGATCAGCCACAACATAAACACCCGACAGGTGAAGTGAAAAATAATTGGATTATTTAGTTAATATACTTTGTTTAGCTGGTCAGCTTTGATTTGGCTTATGTCACTTGATAGACAAAATTTAGACTCTCACACCACAAAAACTGCTGAGGCACAGCTCAAGAACATGTGGAGTCAGCCTCCACAAACCCACAGAACCAAAAAAACCTGTTGCCAGAAATCCCTTTTCAGGCTCCGACGAGTCAGAGCCGGGATACTAATGCTGTTGCTGATCAGTGTACAAAATATTGTTAAGAGAATATTATATTTCCATAAGATTCTTCAATGGTTATTATTTACTTTAGGTCTCTAAGATATGTTTATTTTCTCTATGACATGCCTTGAGATGTTACATTTATCATTTGCACACCACTAATATTTTACTATTAAGGGCAACACATCATTACCACATAATGTACATCCAAAAAATACATCTATTGGTTTTCCATACACATGCGCACACACAGTGGCGTAGTGTACAGTTATACCCCAATGTCATCAAAAATCATCACATGGATGTCACATCGTCCAGCGTGACTGAACTGAATGAATGTTGCTCTGTGGTCTTCCTTTCCTGGCTAACTGATGTGTAAACCTTAACTGTCATAGTCTGCACTAACTGGCTGTGCATTATGTTGTTATAAAAAAATATATATATATATATATTATTGTCTAAAATAAACATATTTACATAAAAGTTTGTGGGTGTTGGTGTTTCAAAGCAAGGAGTGCCACATGTTTGAGTTGGCAGCTATAATCTTTTTGTTTTTAATACCAGAAGAACTGAATGAGAGCTCTTTTGCTAATTAGACAAACAGGTAAACCACTGAACTATGGAGCTACACGGTTACATTCGAGTGGGGATAAACAGGACTAATCCGTTTGAACAGTTTTTTAAAAAGCTGATATTAGATGGTATCAATTTAAAAATTCTAGGTGACATCCTTTTTGAGTTGAGTTTGCAAGATTTTTTTTTGGAAAAACTTGACTTCTGACCTGGACCTTGAGGTCAAGGAATCCAAACTGGGAGCTTGGGAAAGGGGTCTGGTAACTGATAACCCTGCCTCCCATTCTACATTTAGAAATTCTGGGAACCACAAGTTACCCTCCAGTCTGAGTGTGACGCGTTCCACTGTGATAATGTGGTACTTTGAGGTATTTAAGATATGATGGAACACAATAGTTCTGTATGCAAGGAGAAGGATTTTAATTTCAATTCTTGGTATAATATAGACCCAATAAAGAGAAGATGATATTTGAGGATTAGGGTCTCTCTCTGTAATCCTTGTTAGTACTCCTGATTGTCTCATCTGACTTCATAGATAAAAACATACAGTGCTTTCTGATAACATTACCAAAGGGAAGCACGCATAGCCTAAAAAGTCTTGGTCCTAGTGCAGAACCCTGTGGAACTCCATGACTAACTTCTGTGTGAGATTTCTCATTTATATGGAAAAATTGGAATCTATGAGATAGACGATGATTCAAATTCATTCAGTGTATTTCCTTTAACTAGCAAACTCGTGCAGTATGCACACATGTTGGTTCAGTGCTCAACTGAACTTTTTGTGGGATCTGTATAAAGTATTTGTATACACAGTATAGATGATGGCATTCACAGTGCCCTAAGCAATGTTTCATCACGATTGCTCCAATTGTGTAGGAGAAGATGGGGGAACATACATAAGCTAAGATCATTATAGTGTGATGATTATGTCAAATGTGTATTCTAGTCTCTGTATTAAAATGTTGTGATCAGCATTATTTAATAATGAGGCCTAGCAATACAAGCACCTGAGGAGATAAAGACTGTATATTTCACTCTTAAGCAGTCTTGCTCATTGATTTGTAAGATTGAGTCTACATACCCGGACAATCAGCAGTTACGCCTCTTCCGCAGCACAAGGCAGTCAGCTGAGTGAGGTTTAATCTTGTGTTTAATCGTCTTTCATTTCAGACCGCTCACTCACTTTCCATGTAGGCGCCATGAGGGCTGTGGCCAGACGTTGAGTCTAACCAGGTCACTGGAGCTGCCGGAGGCTGCAGATAAATATTCATGAAAACCTGTTAACTCTTTCCATCTAAACACCGGGTTATTTCACTGCCTATTTTCCAATGTTTTCCTTTTTCTAACAAATGCCTCATTTTCCCTCTCAGCTAGATAGCCAGCTGTGTAAGCAATCGCCTGTCACAACTAAAAACAGCAAGCCTTAATAACCTTCCCCCTCACCCTTCAAACTTCAGTCCAGTGCTGCTCATCCCCCTTTTATGCTTGCTCCCTCTTTCTCAGCCTTGCATGTCCTTCACTCCCCTTACCCCTCTTTATTACCTCTTTCTTCAACTTCCTTTTACTTCTTCAGATTACTCTTCTGTCTGTCTTTCTTTTTTATCTGTCCTCATCCCACTTTTAAAGTTGGATAAGAATTCACAACTGAAATGAATACAACCCTGCACAGGCAGACCAGAGCACATCACAGTAAATAATACCTGCCATGTGTAAAGAGGAAAATGCTTTTCAGACCTTTTGCATGCATCGAATCTGATGCCTATTACTGACTGCATAAAAGGGCGATAAGCAAGATAAATAATGAACATATTAGATAAATGCATCTTTAAAAATGGTTGATATTATTAAGGAAATCATATTTTCCAAATAAACAGAAAAAAGGCAAATACATCACACCCCTTTCTAACTACCAAACAATGTTTGAGTTTATGAAGTCTAAATAATAATATTTATGATATGAATATTTCTGTTTCCTGCTTTTAATAATGAGCACAAATTCATCTAGAACAAGGAACTGTCCCAACTCTGTTGAATGTGCTAGAAATGCAGTAGTAGTGTAATTTAAGACATATTAGAGAGATGACTGAGCATCAGTCATACCACAAATGTAAATAGGGCACAATTGCAGATGATCTTTATTTTTTCCCCCCCTCAGCACTCAATTTGTTTAATTTTTAATGCATGGACCTGATTTTCTGCATTGCTGCTTATATATAAGTTTCATCAACACCATGTGCAAACTGTAGGTAGAAGCAAAATGCTTTAAAAGGCAAATACAAAAATTCTAG
Organism: Rhamphochromis sp. 'chilingali'; assembly: GCF_963969265.1. Classification (NCBI taxonomy): domain Eukaryota; kingdom Metazoa; phylum Chordata; class Actinopteri; order Cichliformes; family Cichlidae; genus Rhamphochromis; species Rhamphochromis sp. 'chilingali'. The sequence continues at coordinate 37,178,955 of NC_137932.1, read as the reverse complement.
AGAGAACATGAATCTGTTTTCCCCATTACTGTAACTGTGCTGGCTGGGACATCACGAGGGCGCTTGGGTGGTGGAGGTGAGGGGAGGGGGGTTGTTTTGTCTATAGTGCCGTAACATTTTTTTTTTTTATAACCAGTTACTTCCACACCACTTCTTTCATTATGCTGATCCGTGAAGTGGAAAGTAACGCTGGCGGAGTTGAGAGGTCAGGGACTCCTGCTGCCTAGATACATACAGTCTAATATTAGAACATTTCCTTGATTTGTTAGCAGCATCTCTGTTGTCTGCTGAGCACATGGCAACAAGCCGACCAATTGGATTTCAGGAGAATACTAAGCCCCTCGCTCTGTGTAGCAACAGTGGCATCCTTCCCTTATTTATTTATATATGAGTTTTTTCTCCCACCGACTCATTCTCATGCTTCTGTCCCCCCAGTGTGCAGCCACACCGCGCTGTCAAACTGTGCAAAAGAGTTACAGTGCTGCTCTTTTAGTTTTGCTTTTTCTGTTAGCAGCATAAGCTCTGAAATGTACATTGTACATTTAGGCTTTTCATATTTGTTTATATTTTTATAGACACTTTCCCCCCCCTCTCTTTCCTCACTGCACCCCACTGATCAGTGGAGTTTTTCCTGCGCTCTGCACGTGAAAGTAAAATCAAACTGGGGGAATGTCTCAAGAAGGCTTCATTTTTTAAGAGGACATGTTTTAGTGAAGAGGAGAGGAAAAACGCAGAGGAATGACAGCGTGGGAAAAAGATGGCACTCAGAGGGGACCATTAACTACCAAATGGAGAGGATCTTTAAAAGATGGAGGACATAGGAGGAGAAGCTGTACGGGATAGGATGAGTTGGAGGGGGATGGAGGGACAGAGAATGGCGTGAGGACCGAGGACAGTGGTTGGTTTGATCTGAGCCACGTGTGCGTCCAGCCACGTCTCTTCGCTGCTTCGTGGATACCGATGAAACGCTGGTTTCCCATGTCGCCCGGTCCCTTCTGTCTGAGCCCAGGTAGGTGCGTACTCTCCTGTACATCCAAGTTTGATAATGATCTTTCATTTTTTCAGGTTCTCTGGACGTTAGTTCTACCAGAAGCTGCCATTTTGAAAGTTCTGTTAACGTTTAGCCTTCACGTCTCTTCGTTGTCGAAGCTCTGGTACAGGATGAGAAGCTTGAAGGCGTTGAAGAAAAAAATGGCGTATATTAGCTGTTTCGTTTTTGTTGTGGGGTTCAACATTCATTGATAAGACACTAAAAACACAAGCTAAGCTGCAAAATGACCCCTCCCCCAAATTAAAATAAAACCAAAAAACTACCAAAACCAAACCGGTAACATATGATCAGTTTCTCCAGTACTATCTGAGAGACGTTGGACTGATTACCAACTGTCGCAGACTACGTGAAAGTATGAGACGTTGTGTAATGCAACATATTTGTGAGACCAAACTGGCCACTGTCAGTGGCATTTCAAGTGGCGTAAATGATAAGGTCACGACTGAAAGATTGCTAGTTTTTCAGATAGGACATTTTTCTGACTTGCAAACCAAAAAAATGGTTATGGTACAGCTGTGCCATCCCAGATGGATTGGGTCCGGAAAGTATTAAAACATGACAAAACTGGCTGGATGCAATAATGACACTTTTGTAAGTTTGGGCAAAATCATGTTTAGTATCTCATCTCAACTGGAAATCGACAAAATGTACGGTGAACATCAATCCATGATGGTTGCGTACCGCGTAAAACGCCATTTTCAATGGTCTGAAAATCTGTAATGTCTGTAATGTTGCATAACTTGGACACATTACATTTGACAATTTAGTAACTACATATGCTTTTTTCCCCTGTTCTAAGTAATCTCAAAAACTAAATTTGACATAACAAAAAATCAGTATATATATTTAAAATCTGGTCAAATGAGAAGTATCACTCTTCTCATTTTACCACATTCATAACTACTAAGGTTTTGTTAGTATAATAAATTAAATGAAGCTGATTTGTTTTTCAGTTGCAGCGTACAATGACAGCAACTGCAATCTCTTCATTGTCAAAGACGTTATTCATCACAACATGATGTGCCACATTTGCAAACAAATTCAATTCTTAATTCAAAGATAAACACAAGAGGTCAACTATGTGGTATTGTCACATTAGTTCCCTTAAATAAGGTCTTGTAAAAGAACACAACTGTAGGCAGCCTTATCAGTATTTTCACAAATGAGCTACTTTTACATATGAAGATCTGTTACATAAATGGTTGAATATTTGATATAATATTAATGTTTTTTAATTGGATGTATTTTTAAATCTCACCAGGTATCTCTTGAATAATTCAGGGTGATACCATTTAGTGCTGAGGATTTCACGCTGCCTTGTATTTTAGCAATAAAAAAAATTTTAAAACTATTTTTTAAAATACACGCTGGTGTTTTTATATGATAGTACGTCTGTAAAAACGAGTGTGTCAGAAATTGTTGCAATTGTCTAACGAGCTTTTCAAGTCAAAATACTTCATCACAATGAAAAAAATTAATAAATTTTAAAAAATGCAAGATATACTTTATAACCCCACGGGACCCCTGCCCCTTATTTTATGGTTATTTATGATTTGACTTACTTTTCTCGATTCCACTGGTCTGTGTATGTGTCTCTGTGCATGAGAGAAACACACTAGTGTTGACTGATACATTACATTTGCATTCATTTCATTCAATGAATGCGTAGCAAAAATCTGCAAATAACGCATCGTTTTTACCCAAGTCCTAACAAGTACAGCCCCAAACGTCAACCTGGGGAATTTGCCCTCAGTAATGTAGGCAGCTTTTCAGGATTTGTCTGTGGAAATAATGTTATGCGATTCGTGGTCAATTTACCATTTTCTTGTAAACCTAGAGGATTTTTTTAAATCAGAAGTTTCATTATTGATGAATGTGTTAAGATTGAGTATTTCTACTTACATTGTTTCTAACATACAATAATTCAAGGGACAGATGTTGTAAGTTAACATCTGCGAGTTAAAAAATAAACGATAAATCTGCACATAAAAATGTTAGAGATGAACATTTAGCCTGGTTTTCACATGCTGCATCACATTTCAAGCCCTCACAGCTGATATGTGTACATCTGACTCATCAGATGACGCACTGAACACTTCATATGTAAGTAATGGGTTTTTCCAAACGTTAAAAGAATTAGTGGCATTTTTTAAGAGCACAGTTTCGCAGTACTGCCAAACACAGCTCAAATTTCTCTCAACGATGTGCAGGACGTGTTTACACTGAGAGGTCTAGCAGTGACAAAAGGCTACCAAATATCATTTCATGCCAGTGAAATTCAGCCAGTTGTATTAATAACAGGTCCAAAAACCACTGGCTTTGCCAATAGTTGCAGTAAATGCCACACTTTTGACTGCATTTACCAGTAAAATAATTGACGACGCTTATTTTTTTACCTGCTCACACCACATTTGAAGCAATGCTACTCTCACCAAAGCCTTGATGCTTGCTGTCCCGACCTGAGCAGAGCGGAGCAAGCGACAACGAAAGTGTGAGACGGAGCAAAATTAGTCACAGTATTCCTTCTTCTTACGAATTTCTTGAAAACAAACCAAGCAAAAAACAAACAAACAAACAAACAAAAAAAGATATAAGGCTGCAAACAAACCCCACAAAAACTAAATACTGCAGCAAATTTAAGATAGCAACGATTTTGACTGAAGCATCTTCTGCAAATGTGTACAAATCTCAAAATTTGAAAACTGCAAACCTTCCAATGAACATCTAAGGCTGTCTGTTTGATATTCACTGTGTCACTGCCATAGTGACTCCCAGTGACCTGGGAGGTGATGTCCCAGATCCAGTTAATAAATCTGAATTTGATCATTCACAAAAAGTTAAATAAGTCTCCTTTCCCTGCCATGCACAGTACAAATTACTTGTTGTTGCACTGCTGTTGGTTGCAGAAACAAGTTCTTAGTTTAATGCACACTGGCCCAGGAAATCTGGAAAGTTTCCCTCTTACCGATCCATAGAAAAAATGTAAGCTATACAGGTGTATAGCTTACAGGATAGTTATGAAGTAATGTGTATAAGGATTTTGGTCAGAATAACTGAAAATTTGTGCCTTTTCTAATTTAGGTTTCCTGAGATGAGATGATGCACGGGTCCTCGAAGCACAAATTGGGCAGTTTTTCCTCAGCCTGCTGTTCTTTAGCAGTTTACAGCTTAGCTACTAGTGTTGAGGTATATAAGAAGCACTCATATCGGTAGAGTGTGATTGTTCTCCATTGCGCCCAGATATGAACCCCTTTGAGCAAACAGCGATGGAGCACAAGAGCACCTGAATAAGGAAAACTCCACTGATTATAAGGAAGTGAAAACTGGATCTATTGGCAGTGCCATCAATCTACTATATGATATGCTTAAAACCAAGACTCAAGGTGAGGAACATGCTCTACCTCCACAACACTGGGCAGCCATGAACTCTGCACTGCCACCCTCTCTCTTCTCAGCCATGAGTATAACTGTAAGCTGATAGTATGTGATCAACCACACTGTGGGGCCGACATCCTGCTGCTTCACCTTCTCAATAAATCCTAGCTGCACAACAACAATACTAAGTTAGCGCTTTCAAAATGGCAGATCAGAATTTACAGCACAGCACAGAGGACGACAACCTTCAGCCAGCTGATTACCCAACGTCATCACTAGCATCGCTACATCTCAGGGATGAGGCTGTCGTCACAAATGAGAACACCAACCAAATCGGGGATAATCCTGAGACCGGTTCAGTATGTCCTGTGGTGATGTCATCAATGTTTAACCAATCACGACAGCAGGGAGACATATCCATGGCTATCATGCCTGAGTCTCACCCAGCAGATCAAGGTAAGATTAAAACATAAAACATAAAAATGTTTTATAATGTCAAAAATCAATTTGACAGTAATATAATTTTTTATGAATGTAGCAATTATACAAAAAAGATGACAGAATGATCAAGAAACGACAACAACAAAAAAGAACAGACATGCTGGGTTCTCTTCTTTTTGGGGTAACAAACAAAACCACTTCTGTGAAAATGACCAAATTAAAAAAATATTTTGGCACAGAAGGAATCAGGAGGCTCGAAGGATAGAAGACGAGGACTGTCATTTCTGTTGACCGGCCACTTTGTTATGTGAAAAAAGTGCATTTAAGGTAAATCTTCAACATTAAGTTTTCTCGTAGTCAAAGGAGCTTGCAAAGAAAAGCGTCTGGACTTCTTTAGGTTGCTTGAAGACGTCCAGAAAACAGCTTAAACAACCGGAGTATCAATGTGTATAACCATCACTCTATGTGATAGGCTATACTGGCTAAGTTTCGCTAATGAAACTATGACACAAATGTAAAGTTTAAAAACCAACCAAACAAAGACAGACAGGTTAAATATTTTTGTCAGGTCTGAGGCTTTCATGCGGTTAGCTAATGTTGACGCTATGAGGGCTCAAAGATGCTGAAAAAAGTTGGGGATTAAAAAGTGCTTATGTTTGACCCAAACATATGGACTTTTATTAGCTTGTAAATATTTTCATGGGTACATTACACAATAAAAGATAATCATTAGGAGCCAGTGGACAGAGGCTGAAACACTTTCATCTTAAGGAAGCTTGGAGGCTGTTGAAACACTATCAAACCAAATGTTAAGATTAGTTTGCAACATGTGGGGCATGTCTCCAAAGGTTGATTCTGTTCATCTGGATATAGCGTTTTCAGTAGGAGAAACGTTTCATCACTCATACAAATCGCTTATTCAGTCCCAGCTGACTGCAGATTTCCCCAATCTTATAAACATGAGGGAATGGTTTAAAAAGGAACCAGCAGATGGCAGAATTTACCCTTCGATGCGCTAAGACCGAGTGACATGGTGCTCTGTTTTGCTTCTGCTGAACTCCAAAAATACTACAAATAGTATTTCAAGTTCTACACACAGTTGTTTAGGGAAGTTGGCACACCCAGGTCAGTGGACCTTCAAAGGTGCAGAAATGCTACAGTGCCTTTATTTAAAAAACAAAACATGCATTTCAGAAGTGTAAAAAAGCCAGCAGCACTTTTAGCCCAGAAGACCAGTTGACTTTTAACTGGAATCAGGTAAAGAGAAGAAGCATTCTCCTGGCAATCCTTCCAAACAAACTTGTGTTTTTGCCTTTTCTGCGAGCACTGAGCAGTCTGACCTTGGGCGAATTTGCTGGGATGTCTCCTCCTAAGAAGATTGTGGTACTGCGTCAACACACTCGAACGCGCCAAACCAGCAAGCTATCAAAACGTCTGCTTTTATAGAGGCGCTCGCACTCATTGATGATCACTTAATCAAGTGCATCTGATTAGCAGCACCTAGCTGCCAATTACCCTCTTAATTCCTATGGCAGCAGTAAAGGTGGGCTTAGTTTTTCACGCTATGACACAACACCATTGCTATAGTTTTTTTTTAAACATTACAAGCTACACCACGTTGAGGAGGAAAATAAAGCAAAGAAACCTAAAGTTAATGAATCTACCATCTACTATCCAGCTTTTTTTTAGTTGAACAGCTTTTATTAGGTTTTTATACAAGGCAAGTTTTGACAGAGCTTCACTGTGTGTAGACCCTGGGTTAATGAGTTGACACCCTTTCTAATTTTACAACAGTATAAGTATGATTCCCCCAACACACAGCTCTTTCTGGAGCAACGATTTCAAGCATCTCCAGGCATGCCTTCACAAGTGGTGAGGGGACGATTTATGTCAACTGCTTAGAGCACACCTCTTATTGCACTCAGTGCTCGTGTTGCATGTGTGTGTGTGTTTACATGCTGGGAAACACAAAGAATTCCCACATAAATGTAATGATTGCCGAATATGCCTGACAGACGGGGTCTCACGTTTCCCTGCTATCCTAATGTAACACTGACACAACCACACACGGCGGGGTAAAAATCACAAGCAGCCACAGTGGCGCATCAGCTCTGGATCTTCAGGCCAACATTGCATCTCGCTGTAGACAGCTGTTGTTTGTTAGGCGAGGCAAGGCGAGGTCGGGCACTAAGCAGCGACGAGTCTAGCCGAGTGTGCCTGAGCGAGGAGTGCCAGTTCTGGTATTTTAGGCAGTCAGACACTGTCACCTGTCAGCGAACTAGTCTAGACACGGTCTCCCACGTGGTGCGAGAATAAGCTACACAACGATATCAACCTCTCAGCAGCTAGTCAGGAGGACGGCAGTGTGTGCAGAACGGCCGCAGAGCGCAGATCGCCAGATACAGACTGATGTGAACAGGCAGGGAGGGTAACGCTGGGTTGTTTTACGGTTGATGTTTCAGAGTTCTTGGAAAGTGAAATGGGCCAAAGTGAAAGTGAGGCGCAGTCCGACACCCTGGCAGCGTTCTTGCAGGACCTTTCCTCTCATGATCATAATGATGGTACGTCTCTTCCAGGAAAAACCAACAGCAGCAAGGAAGGAGGTGCGCTCCAATATATTTGCAACTGACTGTTTACTCCTTAGCAGTTTTGTTTCAAATTAAGGTAAAATGTTTTATCCTACTTAAAAATGTAACTGCATTTTTTTCTATTCAGAAATATATCCAGAGAACAAAATATACAAAGCTATGGCAGAATGTGACTGCGGCGCTGATGACCACCAGCTTTTTGAAGCAGAGTGGTACTGGGGCAACATCTCAAGGTACTTTATATTTCTATCACTTTTTCTTTCTTTCAGCCAACACCACTGTTACAGCATATCTAATTTTATTGACGTTGTCTTCCTCCGACCGTTATAATTAACAGAAACCTTCATGTCCATTTGATTTGTTCAGAGAGGAAGTAAACGAGATGATGAGAAACACTCCTGATGGTACATTCCTGGTTCGAGATGCTTCCAGTAGGATTAAAGGAGAATACACGCTGACATTAAGGTAACTACTAGAAGATTAGTGACAAGTATGCATATGGCTACACTTTCGTAAAGTGTATCAAACACAACTAGTTAAAGACTGTACTAGGTTTTATAAGTTTTATTGCTGCATTGCAACCAGTCATCAGTAGTCTGTATGTGAAAACAAAGTTAACCCCAAATTAAATATATATATTGTAGTCAAAGGTTAGTTATTATTTCCTGGTCTCGGAGTCTAAGTTTAGTTTTACTGGTTTTAAAGTGTAACTTTATACGTTTTGTGGTTTCGCTCTAATTTTAGCGGAATTGGGACAGACCAGGTTTCAGATATAAAGCTTTGTTGATTAGAGTTTGGCGTAGACTCCAATGTTCAGCAACATAACACCCTGTCCCCACAAGATGTGTTTCACGAGTGTTTTTCCAGTCATCCATCTTACATTTGGATGAAAGAACACACACACACACACACACACACACACACACACACACACACACACACACACACACACACACACACACACACACATTTTAGAGATCTAAAAGTCTCCTGTCAGGAAAAGCGAGAGTGACTAAACAGAACCAGGAGAGGCTCCAATGGGGAACAAAGCTCCCTACTTGCTAGCCTAAAATGACAAGAAGTACCATGTTATTTATGGGACAACTATCCTTTGACTTTTGCAGAAAAGACGCTTCAAACAGACTAATTAAAATCTTCCATAATGGCGGCAAGTACGGCTTCTCTGAGCCACTGGCTTTTTCCTCTGTAGCGGATCTGATCCAGTATTACCAGAAGAAGTCACTGGCCCAGTACAACTCTAAACTGGATACACGGTTACTCTATCCAATATCCAGAAACCAGCAGGTAAACTTTTTGGGGCAATTTAACTGTGAACTTTTGTTTTCTTACATTACAACAACATCGCAACAAGACGTAATCAACTGAAGACTTTTACCACATGGTCTGTTACTGGTATTGGAACAAAACCGCCGTGCTAATGTCCAGACTAAATCCTTTTTTACCGTTTTGTGCATATAGCAGCAGGTTGTGATGGAAGCTGACATTGATGCAGCTGGAGAACAGCTAAGGATATTTCAGGATCAATACAAAGAAAAAAGCAAAGAGTATGACCGCCTATTCGAGGAGCTGAATCTGACCTCCCAGGTACATGATCTTAATCCTTTCTTTTCAGAGCCCTTTCCTTTAAAGACTTAAAAACAAACGGTTTGTTTTCTCTTCTTCCTAGGAACTGCAGAGCAAGCGAACTGCCATTGAAGCTTTCAGCGAAATCATTCGGATCTTTGAGGAGGAATGTGAAACCCAAGAGCGCTACAGCAAGGAATACATCGACATGTTCCTCACATTAGACAGCAGTACAGAATCCGAGAAGTACGTTCACAAAGCACCTGGTTTTCCACTTTTTGTTTAAAAACAAGTTGAATTAATAATAGTTGCTAGATTAGTTGAGTAATTCCTTCATTTTTACTTTCAGAATTCAAAACAATTCAGATGAACTACAGTCGAGGGTGGAAGAGATCCACAGCAGCAAGAAGAAGTTAGAGGAGGAACTGAGGAACAAGGCACTGGTTCACATGGAGGTCGACAGGAAAATGAACAAACTGAAGCCTGACCTTGTGGAGCTCCGGAAGCTCAGAGATCAATACCTGGTGTAAGTTCAACCCTTCACTGTCCCATGTTTAGGGTTGTTGTACAGTGGTTCCAATTTAGGTCCCAAAATTTCCAAAATAACAAGAGATCGGTATCAGCATGGGCCAAACTATGACTTTAAACATTGGTGTCAGGGCTGGATTTTACAATCAGTGCGTCAGTGAAGCAAGGACTGAAAGACAAAACACAGTGTGTCCTGCACAGCGTCACAGCTACTGGAAGATGCGTGTTGTGACTTCACAGTCAAACGAGTATCTCAATCTGATTCTTACATTTCATCACATACCAATAACACAGCTGCGTTATAAACATAGAAAATAAATCAGCTGTTCTCCATGTTGTCACAGCTGTGCAGCTCGACTATGCTTGGTATGGAGCTTTATCATAAGCCTGATTGGTAGTGCGTGTCTTTCTAGCCAACTGTTGCCCTTTCACACGAAGTAAACCTGAACAAGTATCAATATAGTTAGCCTAAAGCACAACTGTAAATGTACTTAATTTACTGGGCAGTACAAAAAACAAACAAACATGTAAATACTGTATCTCTCTTTTTACTGTGTAACCCTTTGATCGATGTCATTGATCTGGATTGGATTTCTAGCATATAGGTGAAATAATCTCCTTTTTAAACTTTAAAGTGACATTAGTGAATCAATAATCATCCACTAATACAAAGTGTGTGCTTCTTTGTAATAAGTGCTTATACTTTTAGCACTTTAAGTATATTTTGATGCTTAAAGATTTGCACTATTACTTAACCAGTGGTCGCAATCCTTCTTTAAGTAAAGGGACTGAACACTTAAAGAGTAAAGTCAATGTTCTACAGCGGCACTTTTTATGAATACCATCCGTATTAGGCGAAAGTGATGCCAGTGAGTCTGAAAATCATAGCTAATGTTTTCTACACCAATTTACTGCTCTGTATTGATTTGGATTTTCTGATCAAATAGCCTGATTACTCATTGGTGTTCCTTTAAAAAAAAAAAAAAATCCTGGAAATTACCCTGATATACATGTAACAGCACTCCAACTGTTTTTTGTCCATGTTTCAGTTGGCTAACTCAACAAGGCACCAGGCAGAGCCAGATAAATGACTGGCTCGGTATTAGGAGTGAAGAAGAAGAGTAAGTATCCTTTTTCTCTTGGCCTGTGGCCACATTAGTCAAATCTTTTGGAGTAAAATGTCACAAAGGCATGTTCACTGACAACACACATACTGTATATGTGGCTCATCATGCCACCCATGTTGCTATTTTTGGTTCATATGATCGATACTAACACCAACACTCAACAAAACTGAGCACAACTGCTTCAAATCATCATACCGCTCCCTCTCCACCGGCTAGCCCATACACCCTAGCAGATGATACCCACCAGGAGGAGAGGAGCTGGTACGTTGGTGCTATGAGACGAAAGGAGGCGGAGGAGCTGCTGAGAGGGAAGAGAGATGGGACATTCTTAATCAGAGACAGCCAGACTCGGAGAGGCTCCTTTGCCTGCTCTGTCGTGTGAGTGTTTTAGGTACTTAATGTTTGGATGCTCTGTAGATAAATCCTGTAGATACCAAATAATCAGTTTCCTCTCTCATACAGTGTGGACGGGGAAGTGAAACACTGTGTAATTTACAGGACGTCCACGGGATACGGCTTCGCTGAGCCCTACAACCTGTACTCATCACTGAGAGAGCTCGTCCTTCACTACCGTCACACATCCTTGATCCAGCACAACCAGCAGCTGAATGTAACCCTGGCCTGGCCCGCTCTCAGCCAGCAGCCCAGCTGAGACACACCAGCACACACCCAGTAACAGTACTGTGGACACACCCGAACAGACACTATTACCAGGCTCAAAACAGCATACCGGTTAGTGTCATCACCGCACTAAAATATTCAGTGCTAAAATTGGATAATAATCTAAACATTGCTTTTATGCTAAACAAAAGTCATTTTATTACTCTTTTGTTATTATTATAATTTCTGTGTTTAAAAAGCCAATTTACTTTTCATCACCAGCTAAAGTTTGCCAGAAGCTTTTGCAGAAGTCAGCAGTAAATATTCAACTAAACTGTCCTAGTACAGAATTCAGCCTCACTAGTTTCCCCAAAGTGTTGCAAAAAGCTGTGCAGTGAATTGGATTCTGAATACAACACTTCCATTAAAAGAGTAACTAAAGCAAAGGCACAAAATATTTAGGAAAACACAAATAACAAAATTTGTCATTGCAATGTTGATTTCAATTATTCTTTAGTCCTGAAGCTAAAACAATCCAGCACAAGTTTCTGTATTTTTTTCTAGACGCAAGCACAAGCACTATTTTAATGAAGAAGCCAAATATAAAATAGCTTCACCGCTATCAAGTTTTTGTATTTATAGTTGGCCACTCCTGACCTCTACCACACTTGTTTTAACTTCTTTGAACATAAACAAACCAGTGTGCATTTCTTAAATTGATTTCTTAAGCTTCGTAATCATCTAACAAATGCATAGAAACAGTGAAGCAACAACAATATGAACAGAAAAAAAGCCCAGTATGGGACAGAACCACCCTGCATTGCTGGCTATGGTTATTTTAAGGCCAGAGCAAACACACAAACACTTTCAAAATAAGATAGCCTGAATACACACAGAGGATTGGATTCCTGTATTTTAAGACTTCTCCAGTTCAACTTCACATTTAGATGATATTGATATTTTCATTTTCTGATAAGGAGCAGCACATTTGGATCAAAAAGTTTTTGAAATACCAGGTGTTGGGTGTAAGTGTGTGGGGTGTTAGAACTAATGGAGCAAGAGGTTGAAAGGCTAGTCTAACTGCTTTAATGGTGACTGATCTGGTCACATTTGAGGCTTCTTAGGCACAAACATGACATTACAAAACTACATTAAGTTGTAGTTATGAAAACTAACCTTAATAAGGGTCAGTAAGGAATTTGACAGGATTTGGACCTGCTCAGTGAGAAATCTAAATTTAACAGTCATTTGGTTTGAAGTGATTTTGGTTGGAGTCCAGGAGATTTGTTAATTCAATTCAGTTCTATTTTATTTATTACAACAACAGTCGCCTCAAGGCGCTTTATATTGTAAGGTAGATCCTACAATAATACATACAGAGAAAAACCCAAGAATCATATGACTCCCTATGAGCAAGCACTTTGGTGACAGTGGGAAGGAAAAACTCCCTTTTAACAGGAAGAAACCGAGCGGCAGAACCAGGCTCAGGGAGGGGCGGGGCCATCTGCTGTGACTGGTTGGGGAGAGTGAAGGAAGATGGGATAAAAAACAAAGTTAAGAAGTCTGATGTGAGGTGCCCTTACAAGGTTATACTACAGGACTTCCAGGTTCATAGCAAACTGTAGAATAGTGCCTTTAAGTGCTTCTTTCCAACCAACAGACAACAACAGTCTGATGAACCAAACAGATAGACAAACCAATCTCTAGTTGAATATCTTATAACAAGGTAGTTGCTACTTCCCCAAATGCATGGCGTCTGATTATCAAAACAAAGGTTAATGATTTTAATGATTTTAGCCATGACCCTGGTGGCTACAAACTGTCAACAAAAGACACAAGGAAAAAGAAGCAGGTATGATTGGTTTGTGAAAGCAGTGTGTGTGTGTTGTGGCGTTTTTTAAAGGCTTTATATTGAGTTTAGATTTTAAATTTTCTACTTTTTTGGATTGAGAATGATAAAAAAAAAATAAGGGGGATTGGTACCCACTAACAAATTTCGGTTATATCAACACCCCTAGCACATAACATAGAGACTTACAACTGACCAAACAGCTGTAACAATTTTTATCATTACTGCTAGAATTTTGCAGGCATATTCGCTAGCTAGGTATTAACTAATAATGTAAAGATTCCAACTATGGGGACCAAAAACTGTATGTTACAATTAAATTAGATAGGTAATGATTTTTAGTTTTTTGAACCACACCAGCAGACCATACCTGAGAAGTTTTTTTTTCCTCTTAAGTGTAAATGAGATATATACACGGTAGAAAATTGTGTCTATATTGATAAAAGTATCATTTAAAATTAAAACTGTTTACATTTCAGATCTATCCAGGTATGTGTATCCCTGGATAAGTAGCAGGTTTGTAACCCAGGGACTTCTTTGATTGTGCAATTTTTGAGCAGAGATGAAGTGGTGCTTGTGGATATCATCGATTAAACTATTTTTATAGAGGAGAACACAGCAGTGAATAAACCTTGGTCTGCCCATGAATTAAGAAACAATTAAACATATATAAAGATATGAAGAGTTAATTTTACATATCGTGACCTGTATATATTTTTTCTTGTGTCATCGGGTCACATTAAAATGCACTTCTCTCTTTATGGTCACACGTTCTTGATTGTCATTGCGTATGTACACTTGAAGTTAAATGTCAGACTGTTTATTGCCACGAAGGGAGAGAAACTGTCAAGTTCCTACTTTGTGGCAGTGAAAAGGTGTATATGTTTGATTTTTGCATGCTATTATTGTGTAACAGGTTTTAAAAGGTATAATGCATATTACTAAATCAGAATATTATGGCTGGAAACTGTTTTGATACCAGTTCTGGTATTAGAATGACACCAGCAGCTATGAAATCAATTTTGTTTAGCCTCCATTAATGGTGCTAGGCACTTATTGCTATAGTTTTCCTTTAATGCGTCTCTTTCGATCACCTGTCAGTATTAGTCAAACTGTGACGAGTTCTTTATCAAAGCAAATGGAAATGTTTTCGTGTTGGCCGTGGTCTGTCGTGCTCGTAACCACATCAGTCTGTGAAATAGTGTTGCACAGTAGTAAACTGTCCATCGCTGCATTGCACAGGTCGCGGACGGAGTGCGCCACAATCGTCACATGACAGCGCGAGGAGGAGTGAAAGCAAAATGTAGGCGCCCGTCCTCCGCCACGTTATCTCGTTGTCGTCTTTTTTGTATTTTTTGCACACTGAATAGAGTCTATAACTGCAATATATATATATATATATATATATATATATATATATATATATATATATATATATATATATATATATATATATATCTCTCTTCTAAAAATGAAGTGTTAGCTATATTGGTAAATTTTGTAGCAAGAATTTAAAATATGAAATCAATTTACACAGGTTATATGTGCACAAAGACCACTGCTCTGTGGAGTTTAGGTTTAAAGCATAGCATTTGCACACACGTAACTCCACATTTGAGGTGGAGATGCTGTGACTGTCTTCGCCCTGTTACTAAGGCAGGTGGACATGTGGGATTTGTAAATATGGTCAAGTTGCTCATGAGATTGATGCATAGTAGCACTGATTTTTAATATATATATATATATTTATCTTCAGTTGGTGGCATCTTCATTGAGCTGACCACTTAATAGGATTTGTACTTCAGCAAAGTCATGCCTCTTTCTAATTAGCATTTGCACAATTCGGTCTTTTTCTGTCTCTTCGTGTATCTTAATGTTTTATCACTGTGCAAACAAAAACAAAATAGAGATGGTGAAATGATCCCTGCAGGGGATCATGAAGTGTCATCATGATCTGCTACCTAATGATACAACCATTACCATGTTGTATCTGCTGCTGTATATGAATAGAAATATACACAGTGGCTACAGAAATTTAACAAATATTCACATATGTTACAAATACACAGATGTTAATTATCAAAGATAGGCTCTTTAACCAGCCTGCTGAGGTTTATAACTAAATAAAAGAAACAAATGATTGCCATTTAGCGTTTGACCTTTAGAACTGTGTAGTCCTTGAATTTGTATGTGCGAATCATATTAAGGAGGTTTAGTACCAGTAATATTTGTTTTTTCCCTTCAGGAACCTCCAAATGTTTGTTGGCATTTATGCTAGATAC
Source organism: Rhamphochromis sp. 'chilingali' (assembly GCF_963969265.1). Taxonomy (NCBI): domain Eukaryota; kingdom Metazoa; phylum Chordata; class Actinopteri; order Cichliformes; family Cichlidae; genus Rhamphochromis; species Rhamphochromis sp. 'chilingali'. The sequence goes on along the minus strand of NC_137932.1, from coordinate 37,163,530 downwards.
CACAGATTTGTGGCATGAAAGTGAAAATCGGTCTACCGTAATTAGTTTATGGGAAAGTAACAGCAGAAACAGTTATGTTGAGGTATTAGTTATGTAGGGCAAGAAAGATGGTGTGGCATGTGTTCAGGTACAGTATTATGATGGAGGTTAGTAAGTATGTCAGTTGGAGGTGGAATGTGGGGATGGATTAGGTGGAAGGAGGCTGGTGAGATATTTGTATTCACCCAATCTCTTGGCTGTTGCCCTTTCTTTCATGCCGTAACCTGATGAGATCTAGCAGGTCATGTGATGTGGAACTACTTAGTATAGAATATATATCTGTTTTCTTTCTCACGATGAGCTGTGCATTTGATCCGATGCCTCTGTCTCTGGCTCACATGCATTATCGTATTTGTTAAAATTATGTTTCTGTATCTTTCATTTTTATCTTTTCATTGTGTCTGTATACACTTGTTCTTTTTTTGTATCTGATCTAAAGGATTTAGCTGCATTAGTTGTACGACTACTGCTGTGAGAAAATACTGTTATTGTAACTGTTTATTTACTGTATTGATTATGCAATAACATTCAGCTTGTTGTCTTGAATCAGAATCAGCTTGTGCGTCCTTTGAGGAGTTATAGAAGAAAAGTGGTATTAAACCCCAATTTTACCAACTTCAGAACTGTACTGTTCATGTATGCACTTTCAGATCCCAAATAAAAGATTATAGCTTCACGGGTTGTTTGGAGTATTATTTAATGCCATCATTTCAGCACCTTGTTGGATCTCTCTAAATGGCGTCACAAAACAGCAGCTAATGTAGGCTAGGTCACCGATCTGTAACGGCTTACAGATTATTAGCCATTAGACTGCTGTCATACAAGCTAGAGTACTTTATCATTTTATCTTATTTATATTCTGGTCAAAGTGGACTTTATTATTATATTTGTTTATTTTTTGTTGTTTGTTTTTGTTAACAGTACAGATCCAGTGAGAGCACGTCAAAAGCATGTTACAGTACGTGTCAACATCCAGCAGCAGCCCATATTCAGTTTCAACACTGTTATCATTTGAATTAAGATTTTTAAATGTGAAAGGGGTTTGCAAGGCACTGCACGTATGACATTATGCATACAAAAGCTTTTGGTCCCTGTGAATTACATAATCATGTGTCAATGAGTCACACCATGAACGCCAATTATTGACAGAGACAATGAGCAACCGTCTTACTTATCTGCTCTTGAACTCTCTTCACCTTTTAGCTTCTTAGTAAGTTCCAATGCAGTACAAATTCAGTGGTGTGCCTTACTCTTCAACGCAAACGTTAGCCACCCTTTGATCTCAGTAAGAGCAAAAATAGCAGACTTTCTCGTTTATAGCCACAGAGATGCTAACGGTTAGCTTCAAAATTGTGTTCGTGCAATTGGTGAGAATTTAAAAAGGCAAACAGTGGATCTGCCCATAAACAGTTCATAGAATTTTACACATTACCAATTAATAACATCAAAATCCAAGGCCAAAATCGAAGATGGCGCAAGATGCCGCCTTTCATCTTTCATTAGCTGTTTCTGCAAAGAAAAGAAGAAAAAAAAAAAAAAACGTCAACGCTTGCTCTGCGTTTCTTTTTTAAATTTTAGTTTAGTGGCTAACTAGTTAAAGCTGGATTTTTTTTAAAGTAAATACTAATATATATTAAATCCTATCAAACTGTCAGCATTTTCAGATCATTATTTTGTTACTCCCTTATACTCCGGAGCCAGAAACGGTGATGTCCGAGGATTACTGAAGGCAGCATTCACACCTGTAGTCAATCAGCTGATTGGGCGGTTCCAGTGAGGAGCATCTTCGATATTCTCCGTCCTACTTTCTCAGATTTGTGTGGATTCCTTTGCAGATGCCAACATGAAGCTCTCGGGAATCCTGGCTGTGCTTTTGCTCGTCTATACTGAACGGAGCGGTTTCGGGATGTGTCATCCCAAACCGGCCTGTCGCTACCCTCCCTCCCAGTGGTGTAGGTCCCTGGAAATAGCGATAGAGTGCAGGGTAAGTCTGACCACACTGGGGGTCATCTATGCTCCTACTAGTAATTTTGTTTAGTATAGGCTAGGCACAAGTAAGCACAGCTGAACGAGATTTAAGAAGTTTATTCCATTTTTATACGTTATTCGTGTGCTTTTACTCAGTAGAATGTAAAATGGTCCTCTCAGTATGAAAGCGTCTTCTTAATGTAAACACTTTAAAGCAAAGGACTAGCAGGAAAACAAGAGGAAAAGTTTAATATTGCTATTGTGCACCCAAATGGTATCATTCATCACTGTCGTATAGAGGACAGTTTTTGTGGAGTTGAAAGTTTCCTTGGTCTGGACATTAATAAGAGTCATGCCTCAGAAATTCAACACCAGAGGTTGTTCATGTGACTGACAGAGCAGCTTGAGGTCAAATCATGCAAACACCTAATCAGTTTAGAGAAAACAGAGTCTGGAGGAGGAGATGAATGTGCAGTGTCGCTTCCTTAGACCATTTTGAGCTTTGTGTCTTTTATTAATTTTAATCTGTCCTTCCTCTTTATTTCAATAATGTAGAAAATGCTCCGAAGAGCTATTCTTTTCAGTTTTCCAATGATTGTGTTTTAAACTTTGCAAAATGGTTCAAGTCACATTTGTTACTTTTTAAAAATTAATCCTTGTGCATGTCATGGAAATGTTCTTCAGCACTGAACTTGTATGTGAGCGTGTTTGATGAGCTTCAGAAAAGTGTTTTCTGTAAATGTAAATCATGTAAGTTATGAAAAACACTTTTTATTTGTCTTCTTACTGAAATGGGATGACATCAACTCTGTTTTGTAGGTGGAGAAACAGTGTATGGAGGTTAATGCTACCAGGCCAAACCAGGCTGTCCCTGGAGTATCTGTCACACTGTACTATGAGAGTCTGTGTCCAGACTGCAGAGAATTTATCACTCAGCAGCTTTTCCCTACCTGGACAATGCTGCAGGACATCATGGCTGTCACACTGGTGCCCTATGGGAATGCTAAGGTCCATCAGTCCTTCCTCTGTTGATGCATGCAGCATACAAAAACAAATGTTTCACCTGAATAAACCTAGGCTTTGTTTCTCTTGTAGGAGCGTCGCTCAGCAAACTCTCCCTTCACCTGTCAGCACGGAGAGCCTGAATGCAGAGGAAACATGATCGAGGTTTGAACAGCTTAAACTTTGCATGTGTTTTTTGTTTTGTTTTTTTTCTGCTGGGTCTTCTAGACTGATTGATCTCTTCCTCAGGCCTGCATCCTCCATTTAACTGAACACTCTCTTGCATTTCACATCATCTACTGCATGGAGTCATCTGCAGATGTTCTGAGCGCTGCACAGTCTGTGAGTAACTTCAGAAAAAAATGTTTATTTGATATAAGGGTCGTTTTCATTTCCAGTGATCACAACTGTTACTGTGATAGCTGAGCTCATGGTCCTGAGGAGCCAGCACAGGCCATCAAGAAAATAACCCCCTGCTAACCTGATTCACGTCCTCGGGAAAACTTGTTTCTTGATGAGTTTATGGTCTCAATCCCTGGTTTCAAGTCTAATTGTATACAGTGTGATGTTTACTCTGATGCTGATTAAATAAAAACAACAAATGAAAGGAGAAAAGGACGGCCTACTCTGTAACTGAGGATTGTAACAGCTCCTGACATCAAAAAGCAGAAATGGCAATCACAAATGCTCTGCTCAAATTCTGAACGGACCGATAGGGGACATCACATTCGCTATGTCATTGCCCTTCTGCTTTTTCTGTTTCGGTTTTCTTTTTCTTTTCTCAGTGTCTCCGGCTGTATGCTCCCTCTGTGCCCTGGTCCAGAGTTGACTCGTGTGTCAAAGGAGATCTGGGATACCAGCTGATGCGTGCCAACGCTCTTATGACCAGAGCCCTGAACCCTGCACACACACATGTGCCCTGGATCACCTTCAATGGGGTAAAACGCAAGCTGAGATTTGTTTAACATACTGAGAGGTCTATCTGCTTCTCATTTTAAAAAGCTAGAATTTGAAATTAATTCTGAGCTGCAGAGAATATGAACTAACTCATGTTTTCAGACAAGGCTTGTGCATCTTTCTGCACTTCTAGTTTCTACAGTTGTTCAGAATACACCAAATCTGTAAGAGCTGAAGTGAAAAGATCTTAATTTTTTTTCTTTTAAAAGTATAAAAATCATGTAGTCCCTATCAGCTGCTTAAACTCATAACTGATATGACAAGGCTGAAATTATTACTGTGGACAGAGTTGTAAGTTTAAAATTCATAATTTGGGTTCAAAGTTTAAAAAGGAAAACTTAGATAATCAAATATTCCAAGCGAATTTAATACCTTTGGTGGGGTTTACAGAAGGAAATGCTGGGACTAAGTGCTGTCCTTATTACAGGAATACACAGAAGAGAATGAAGACAAAGCAATGTTGTCCCTTTTCCAACTGGTTTGTCATCTCTACAAGGTGAGTAGATGTATTTGTGAATGAAGTGCTTTGATTCAAACACAACTCTAGCGTCTGACTTTTTGTGCATGTTTCTGCTTCTACAGGGGGTGAAACCTCCAGCCTGCGCTGGAGCTCCGGTCCGGCTCGACAGAAGCTTCTGCTGAACATGAAAAATAAAGTTATATGTCAGTGCTACAGGCAAACAGCCAAATGTGACACGTTAAATTAGCCATACTAATGTTTAGTTTGTTTCAGTGTTGTCGTTAATACTATGAAAACGTAAGCATATAGAGTATTATAACTTTCTTGTGTAACAGAGCAGATAACTAAGTTGTCTTTTAATTCAAATATGGTTTATAATAACAAATGCAGCCAAACACAGGATAAAAATTTCCATATAATTTATTGGCATTTTCCACTTAAAACACCCTGAACTCCCGAGACTCTTTTGGCTTAAAATGCGAAACAAAAATAGATTTAATTTCTCTGACAAAAACATCGGAGTGGCAGGTGGATACATACTTGTGAAGTATACTTGATTTTTAGGCTCCAGAACATAAAATCAGACATCCTACGTTACAGTACTTTGTATCGACAGACACATCTGAAGAATAAATATCTCTATAGAAGTTTGCACGACACAGAGGCTGAAAGAACAAGACTGCATGGACGTGGGTGGAGGCGGTGTCAGTGCAACACTGTCTCTGTGTAGAAGCGGGAACGCTCCCGCTCACCGACACAGATGGCGCTGTATGGCACTGACGTCTTCCTGCAAAGAGCCACGGTGCTGAGTTTAACCTGCTGTAACTCAGACTGTTCAGTGCTGAGCAAATTACACCTGCTGTCAGAAAACTGTTGCTGTATATCTACTAAAACTATCACACAGGATAAAAATATGAGCTTTTAATTTGTTCATTTTTGTGTTACAATAAGAGAAAATGATGACTAACTGGAAACACATTATTTGTTGTGCCACATCTGAGAAAAATCAGTTTGATCTCAGAAGCCAAATTTTTGAATGTATTTTTACATTTTTGGACGATTATTCCTTAATTAAATGTAGTACAAATATAATAAACTTCTTTTGGGGGTAAAACCATTGTTTTTGCTCTTTGTTTGTGCTCTTTGATAATGTAGCCATGTGAACATTGCTACACTATGCAAAAATGTAACTAAAATAGGTTTTCTCCTCATAGAAAGCTGTTTGACTGGATCAAAACCAAAGGATCTTGACGAATGGCTGACAAACCAACTTTTGACACGATACATGTTTTTTGATGACGTAACAAAAAAACCAGACGTTTAAATGCAGTGTTTTGAAAATGTTTACTCTTCCGGGTGATGCTCAAAGGCTTTGAGGTTCACTGGCTTACATTCAGCCTGTTACACTCTAGATAATTATAAAACTAGCCAAATGCAGACACTTTTGTCATACGAAGGCATCTGTGGTCAGCTGGATACTGATATCTAAATATGCTAATGAGTAAAAATTACTGTAAAAACTGAACTGCTCTGATTGCAATGTGAACGGTTTAATAGGAGACACTTTTAATATGACATATCTACTCACAATTATTTTATTAGACCTCTAAACTGTCTTTAAATCTGGAGCCTTTGAAAAAAATCTTCTTTTGGGCACTTTGTAAACGTTCTCAAAAAAATGTAAGTCTGGCAACAGTTTTCCCACTTTCCTCTTTCTCCACGGAAAAGTGAATGGAACAACAGTCTGAGGATCAGCATTTCGAAATCATCACAGTGGTCCTTTAGCACAAGGCTCAAAACGTTTATAAACCACGTAAGGCTGATCAATAAAGCTTACTAGCTGAAATAATGAAATACTGTTGGACTAGTGTTTTCTACTACTGCCTGACTGGGAAGTGCATCGTATGTTGCGTAGTGCTTGCTTACTTCCCGGTCTTTCTACCTCAGTGACGGCGACAAACACTGTTCTAGGCTGAATGTGTACTTGGTACAGAAAGACAAAGTCATGAAACACATGAAAATACACACATCCTCGAGTCTCAGCTATCTGATTAGGAAAGAACTGAACAGACGGATCCAAAGCTGCACAAAATCTATTGAATTGTTTGCCTTAAATACTGTTAACATGTATCATTTGTAAAAACTAACACTATAAAGTTAATGACTTTGATACAATCATCAGGTTAAAATCTCTAGTGTAAAAATGTACAGCATTGTAGGCTGGCAGGTGTTTGTGTGTTGTCAACACTTGTGGCACACATTTATCCCAGTCGAGCACTATCTACCAAATAAGAGCTGATGGAGCACAGTCTGTTTAGGATGAACTACAGGTGACTTGTTTCTGCCACCTGAGCTCTCTCTGATCTCTACATCGGTATCTGTCGGCAGGGTAGGAAAACACACCGCTGGGATTTTAGAATTCAAAGATCCTCGTTGGGTTTTTTATGGAAAATAAAACAATTTAGAAGCAGCATCTTTAGTTCAGATGTGTAAACATGTTTTACTGTTGACTGAGGTTTGAAGGTTTGTGTGTCGAAACAACATTTTACCATTAAAGGATAAGGCTGGCATTTTTTACATTTTCTAAAATACCTACAAAAACAAAATCAACAGCAAGGGCCTCTTTTATAAAGTGCTCTGAGCTCAAGTATGATTTAATCAAACAGGTGTCAAAGCCTGTGATGAACTATGCTGCTGGTTTGTCTTCCCCGCTCTGTTCAGATCAGATGGTTGATGGCTCAGGTGCCCTCAACATCTAGACTTATAGCATGGCTGAAGCTTTTAAATTTCCATCTATCAGCCATTATAAATGCACACACTGATAGTTTGTCAAACATCCAAGTGGCTTCCTTGGAGGGAAGTTAACAGGATGCTCGCAGAGTTTTGGGAATTCTATCTGATCTGAAAGACATGATGAATACACGTGTTACAGAAGTAATATAGTAGATTACTTGTTACTTTTACAAGAAACAAGCAGTAAATCTTAAATTTCCCTGGACATAAGCACAGATCTCCTCAATAATCTCTCTAATCTCTTATAAGCACTTTAATAAAATATAACCACAAAAACAACTACACAAATGTTGGTTTTAAAAACAAAACAAAACATTTGAATGAGCATAGAAGTTCACAGAGCTTCAAAACAGTAGTAGCTGGAGCTGCTGATTTTAATTGTAGCAGTACAGACAGAAATAATGTGACTGCATGAATAGTGTTTCCCAACAAACATGTGGGAGCCTTTAAAAAATCAACAGTTTCTTTGTTGGACACATTTTCATCAGGATGGTAGAAATAAGATTGAATGAAAACGGACTAAATTATAATTAGGGAGCATGTGCATCTATGGAACATCTATAGAACAGATGCCACACAATACTTTGTTATAGCAGTGGTTCATTGTTTGCTGATTATTTAAAAAAGAAGGTTTTTGCCAGCATTATTCTTTTATAAGAACAAATATTCAGAATCGGATTCAGTTTGGGTCTGAGGTGGGAGGCTGAGTTTTATATTTCACCTACAGTTGTTGGAGTTTGCACACCTTTGGACTGTCTCAAAACAAACAGATGCAGTCCTAGAATTCCAATATTATCTGACCGGTAGATGAATAGGAACTTTATTATTGTTGCACGCCATCAAATCCTTTGTTGAGACGCTAGTTTGTGAAAGCTGGTTAGTTTCCCGCCCTGCCTTCTGGTACCTTTAGTCAAATGCTTTGTACTGTGTTTTTGTGATCAGCAGGCCTACAGTGGGTGAAGCCCTTTTTTTGTGACTGAACAGAAGAGCTGAAATGGCCGAGACAGTAAAGTGCTACTGCGGACTGGAGGCACCCTGATTTAAAAAACCGAACAAAACAAATGCTTTTTAAGCACTTAACCACAGACGAGATCAGCTAATGTACAACAAGGAACAGGTTGAAAATCAAAACAGAACAATGACATCATTAAAAGTCACTACAGGTACAAAATAAAATAAAGCTTAAACTAATTATACAGGTGGTGTCTTATAGTATCAACAGGTGAGACTGGGGTAAAGTCTTCTTCAGTGTTCAGTTTCTGTGGTGCTACAAGCTGGTTTAAGTATGTAAGTTGCCAAATTGTATATTAAAGGGTTTTGATTAAATGTAGAGACACACCATGGGTTAAAGTCTCATTTGTCCAGCTTGGAGGTAAATCAAACTGGAAAGACTGTTTGGGGTGGTGGTCAGGTTAGGGGGTACCCAGTACATCTGTGCTACATTAGATTTATGTTTCTCTTCATACCCTGAGGTTAAGGTCCACCGATTTTTCTCATTTACATCCCGTATTTGGTAAAATGATTCATCTCTCACATCATTCTTAAAGAAATCAGACTCACTTAATCCAACGAGGACTCAATAATTTTATACCTTAAACTGAAATTATGGTGCAAAATAATTTCCAAGACCCTGTCACACCACTGCGGTCCTCATTCGCTGCTCGCGTTCAAATGTCACAGTTATTTTGAAGGAAGACATTTCCTTTACCTTGTTACCTCTTGTTAGAGAACAGGCCTCAGCTTCGTTCTTCTTCCCAGAATAAACGCAGCAGTTTCGTTTTCTTTGTTTCTGTCTGGGACTCTCCAAACTGAAGCTATAACAAACCAGGATGGCCTATCAGGCACCCAAAGATAGGCAAAAACTATTCTCCCTGCTGAAAAACGAAACCTAAAACAGAGGGGGAACATTCCTCTGTTCTCCAGAGTGGGTGTCTCCAGTGTAAAGGGACTGTGGTGATTTTACAGACATTATTGGTAAAGGCTTGCCCTGCCTCCATCGACATACATCCAGCACCCGTGTCTCTCAGGCAGGGCAGGTTGTGCTGGTCATTATGTGCCCAAACGCAGGCAGGCCACTCCGTCGCCCTCCTGGCTCAGTTCTCTGTCCGTGTCAGCACCTTCCCGCCCTGGGGAGACTGGCGCTCTTTGAGGGCTGGGGCTCCGCACCGACATGGCAGCCAGGTTCAAGGTCCGAGATGGGTGAGGCGAAGGGGGACGGTACCTGCCGCTGCTGCTGCTGCTGCGGGGGTCTGGGGAAAGAGATGGGGAGGAGGAGTCTCGGTGCCTCTCCGCAGCAGACTGAGACTCATTTTCTATGGGGCTCTCAAGGTCAGAATCTGCCTCCTCCTCTTCTTCCTCCTCTTCCTCCAGAGTTAATTCAAACTGGAACTTGTCCCCTCCTCCTCCTCCAGAAGGAATGGGTGCGCCTGCTCCCAAAGCTGCTGGTCCCACCTCAGCCTGGTGCTCTTCTGGGGTGGAAGGCGAGGGGCTGCGGGGGATCATGCTCTGGTACCACTCCCTGTTGTCCTCCAGCGTGTCCAGGATGTCCTGAGCGTCGGGGTGCACTAAGTCGGCCCAGGTCTCCCACAGCGGGTGCACAATGAAGTCAATGAAGCTCACCTGGTTATGATAGTAATGTTAACAATATTACAACAGCAAACGTGACAGGAGTACGATACATAAAGGACAAACAGGATCACATTTGCAGAGTAAATACTGGAGAGGTGGTTTCAGGACACGTAGGAAAAATAACAAACTGTGCAAAAGTCTTGAGCCACTCCTCATTTTTTAAATATTTTTCCCAGAAAAATGGGAAATATGTGCAGCAATTTATAGAAATATAAATATACATAGAAATGAAGTATATGAGGCAGAAACAGCTGAACAATCAGTGAGGATTGCTTGCTGTTTCAGTAATGTTGGAGGCTAATCCATGACTGATAGTGTTCGATTATGTGTTTTTTTTATCCAGGTGTGCTTTTACTGCATTGGCAGTGTGTTTGGGATCTTTGTCATGCTCAAAAAGAAAACCGGTGCCATTTAGACACTTTCCAGATGGTGCTGCATGATGGATCAAAATCTAACTTTACTTTTCTGTGGTCATAATTCCATCAATGCTGACAAGAGCCTCCATTGTGTTTTACAGATATTCACTGTGGCACTTTCTCTCATTTTCAGTCCTGTTCTTATGTAGTTTGGCATACCTCAGCTGTTCTCTGTGTTTCCCTTCCTTAAGAATGGCTTCTTGACAGCCACTCTTCCACTGCATCAGCTCTAGAGCCAGATGCATTGCACAGCACATCCATTTGAAAAGGTCAGGTTCAGGGCCTGAACTGAAAGTGAGTGAAAAAGCATCCAAATGTCTAAAGAAAAATTTTGAAAGACTTTCAGAAATCCTGGAGAACTTTTGCTCAAGAGCACTTTAAAAGTATTATAATAAAGTTTGCCTCCTTGGAAACATAACACAAGGAAATGAGGGGTGGCTAAAGATATGCACAGCACTGTACTTTTAGATTCAACCTATGAAGGCGTATATATTAGCTCATTGCTTATTGTATTGCAATTATGTATGGAAGCATTATGTAGACAGGTTATTATGAGACTAAAACATCTGTTAACTTTGCCATCTGTCAGCACCTGACTCTTTTCTATGGAGGCGTTGTGTTTGTCACACATGGGGCTGATCTCCATGCCTCTATCCCGCTCCCTGTCTCCCTGGGTGAAACGCTCCTTCATGATGCGGTCCGTCCACTGGCGGTAAAGCTCCAGCGGTTTGGTTGGATTGCTCAAATCTGCACAATGGACCATGTTCTGCAGAACCTGGAAGAGAAAAACGCAGTCAGATGTGGCGTGTCATGCTGGGCAATGTTAGAGATGCAATGCAATCTCAACTGTAAAAAGAATCCAGAAAAAAATTCAGTTTGAAAAACATTTTGAGCTTTGGCAACAGTCACTCATAAAGCTAAGAAAGTTAGTTAATGTTACTGTCATTTTTTTTTTTTGGGGTGTTAAATCTGTCCATTCAGAGCAGCAGTCACTGCTGACAGTAAAAACTACTGTTTATTCAAACAAACTGCATTTTGTAAGTGCTGTCAAGGAGGTGGGGTATTTATTACCTCTTTTTTTTTTTTTTTTTAAAGAAATTACACAATTTATTACTTAGAAACAAGATGAACACAGAACAAAACAATACAGATTTTCATTGTACTGAGAGGTTAAATACCCAACTTTATTCTTTATTACTATGATCAAAACCTTTTACTTCCATCAGAACCTCAATACTCAGCAAAACTGTACAGATGTTATGACTAATCTGTCCAGTAGATGGCAGCACCTTCACACAGACTGCCTGGTTTAAGTGCGCGCTGTACAGCTGTGCACAGGTCAAAATGGAAACACGCTGACACCAGTGTCTTCGAGCCACTGCATAGTTTTCATCTGTCACATTGAGCAATTTTAGTACCAAAATCCTTTTTATTAAAGACCTAATGGTGAAATGTACAGAAACAACTCTCTTCTGCTCATTGCACTGAATGGACAAATGGTTTGCACATGTATATAATTGAAAAAATACAACGTATAATAATTATTTTTAAACATATACTATTAAAGTGTTATGCCAGCAGGAGTTGCTCTAACCTGGATACGGTCAGAGTAATTGTCTAGTAGAAGGACTCCCAAACTTGTGACTTTCTTGGTCTCCACCATTGTCTTCATGTCTGCCAAAAAGTTCATGTGTTTGGACATATCTGTGGCCAGCACCTACAGAGGACAGCAACCACACAAATACACACAATGCATTACAATTGTAAAGGTCTCATGCTCAACCTAAAGATGACTTCCTTGTGATTACAAGGAAAAGGAAGGATAGATGCAGGAAGTGAAGTGTTGTCTTACAGTGCCTGGGTTACAAAATGTAATGCTGACAAAGCAAATGCACACAGGCTGTTTTATCATCTATCAGATTCACTGCAGCAGTCCTGAGCAACACCTGATCTCTCTGTGTGTGTGTGTGTGTGTGTGTACCATGTTTACATATCTTTGTGGGGACCAGAAATTTGAATGTTACTATGTTTGTGGGGGTTAGGGTGAGCGGCTACGGATTGCATTATGTCAATGTGATGTGCGACAGCAAAAATTATGTTTCTGAGTTCAGCTCACAACCTTCTGGTTTTCTTTGTTCCGTCCAGTTGTAGATGCGAAAAAAAGGAAGCTGCAATTTTGTTCTCAGGAAAAATATATTACCAACAAGACTTTTCAGTGTGTCAGCAAGCATTCACAAGACAAACAAAAAACTGAACTGAAACGATCACATTTCAAAGGGACAGTATAACTAATGTTATAATATAAATCGCATAAAAAGGGCAGCGCTCTCACCATGTCAATCACCATCTTGCGGAGAGAGTCTCTCTGTTTCTTGCTGAGGTTCTGGAAGATGTCACAGTTTTCCTCCTGCAGCAGTTTGAAGCCCACAGCGAGATGGTGGTTTTCCAAAACTGACGCGTCATTATACATCAGCGCCAGCTCTGAACCTGGAGAAACGGAGGTAGAAATCCATAAAAACAAAAAACAGAACACCTTGAAGATAATTCTACTTTATTTAGCTTGATGTAAATCGGAGCTCACAGCAACCCACTGGGAATTAAATCATGTGCCACAGTGTGCAAATATAATAAAGAACCTGACCTGGCATCATTTCTATGTATTACTATGTATTTTAAAGACTGGAAAAGTTAAGGAAACATGTTAAAATATTTTGGCTGTAATTATTATTGATTTTAATCTGTACGTCTTTTTTTCTTTTTTTTTAGCTAATTTTCAACTTTAATGTATTTACATCGTCAATTCAGACTCTTGTTTTTACATTTCTGAGCTGCATCTAAACTATTATTAATGATAACGACTGAACAAAGCTGCTAAAATAAATGTGCAGATTACAGAGATCCATATAGATTAAAATAGACATATTAAAATAAAGGAAATAACCCTTTAATGCATAGTGGTCACTACAGTGGACAGCTAGTCAAAGGCTGTGTTCTTGTATTTGTGTCAGTGTTGATGGTACACTTGCACATAAACCACTACAGTAGACACTGATGTGTCACTCCATACCAAATTCATAAGTCAAAACGTATGACTTATGAAGGGCCAGAGTCGTCTCTATTTTTTGAGGCGACTGAGGTCCTTCAACATCTGCCAGAAAATGCTCGGGATTTTCTATGAGTCTGTTGTGGCCAGTGCGATCCTCTATGCTGTTGCATGCTGGGGGAGCAGGCTGAGGATCGCAGATGCCAACAGACTTAATAAACTAATCCGTAAGCCCAGTAATGTTGTGGGGACACCTCCCACCCACTCCATGACATGCTGGTCAGTCACAGGAGCACGTTCAGTGAGAGACTGAGATTACCGAAAAGCACCACTGAACGACACAGGAAATCTTTCCTGCCTGTGGTTATCTCCCTGTACAACGCATCCACTTAACACACTAGTTACTGCTACAACTACACATGTTTCTTTTCCAGCTATTTATTTATGAGTGACTTATGTATGTATATATATGTATATATTGTACTATTCTTAGTTAGCGTATTGTCTGTCTTGTCTTAATGTTGGTTTATGTTGGTTTATAATGGAGCACTGTAACAAAAAATAATTTCCCCCAGGGATCAATAAAGTATTCTGATTCTGATTCTGATGTTGTCCACCTAAGTGGACATGTAAAAAAAACTCTTTGAACAGTACATGTTTTAAAAAACATGAAGTTCAAAAATCTTTTTTTCATGTCTAAAGATGAATAAAAATACTGATTGAGGTTGTCATAATTCATGCATCAAAGGGTTAAAGGAACAAAAATAACAGAAATCAATAAAAATCAATAGAAAACCTGTGGCGTGTATTTGTATGAGAAAGTGGAATAGTGACACAGAGGTATGCATTTTGTTTCGGGTCTGTGAGTTAACTCAGATCAGTCTGCCTCCACCATTTGATATATCATCCTGAGGTCTCGGGGAATATGGCGTTCCGATCTGATATATGTACTACTGTATCTTCTTGACCCTATTTTCTCACTATACTTAGAAAATAGTGTTCATATCTGGTATTTGATACAAAAATGCCACCTTTTGATCCTTAGTGACATTTTGGTGGAATACCTCTTTGAAAGGCGGCTTTAATCCTAAGCTTTTAGCTACAGTTTCTTAACAGTCAACTTTTAAACTGTCCTTATTTACCCCAAGCTGTGTGCTGTTTAAATAGAAAGACAGAAGCCTACTGGTGTTTATGAGGAACTGGTTGGTGACTCCTGGGTGGTCAACATCGTGGATAGCACTGGCAAACAGAGCGGCGATGATCTCCAGGTCTGTGAAAACCACCTGAGGTGAACGAGGAAGAGAAAATTAATTTATTCAGAAGAAAAAGTAGGTGGAGCTTTGCTCGGTCCACTGAGAGATCAGAGCCCTGGAGCTGGTAGGGTTAGATAATGCCTTATTTGCTCACCTCTAAAGCTGGGGTGGAGAGGAGGACGTGGGTGGACTGCACCACATCAGCTGCGTGGATGCTGTTGTGATAAGCTATGTCTGCATGGTAGTGGTCCTCTAAGGTCATCATGAAGGTGATGAAGGTGTCAACTGGGATATCGAAGGTTTTCAGAAGGTCTCGCTCCTGTCACATTGATGAGGAGCATTCAAGATAAACATGAGACACAAATTGGGTCGATTCTGGTCTTTGGTGGAGCGAACAGATTTCTACCTGGAAAATGGTGTACATGGTCACTGTCAGAGGACGGTTTCCAGAATATTCTGCTACTTTGAATATATCCATACCCCAACGATCGATATCCTCAAATTGCTGCAGAAATAAAAGAGAGCATGTAATGACACAGCGCATTTGTAGGTGTGTTTGTGTCTTTCTGTCTTTGCAGCGTATGCGCGAACCCACCTTGGCTAGCAGGTTCTCGTGTGGTGTGTTGACTCCAAAGCGAGGGATGGAGGCAGGCGCCAAACCCGGGCTTTGTGTGACCTTTTTCACACCGCTGATCTGTGACATCGGCCTCTTTTTCTTCTCCTTCTCCTTCGGAGGAGGAGAAAGGATTTCCACGTCATGTTGTTTCTCTGCAACATGAACAGACACGTAATGTTATGGCCAGATGTGATCCATTAGATCTGTAGGTGTTAGAAAAACCGTGACAGAGTGCTCACTGCATCCACTTGTGTCTTCAACCAATTTAAAATACACAGCCACTTGATTATTCAGTTCTACCTGCCTTACATTTAGAGGGAGATAATCACGCTGGTTTTCTTATCTTTGCAAAGCTTTTTACTCTGACAAACGCAAAAAAATCACAAGTTCTCTCAGATCTGTTAAACTGACTCACCAAACTGTCCACAATGTAGCCATTTCTATGAAGCAGCCCTGTTTCCACATAATGCGGGTCTGACTGTCATTTAGACACACTGCTGTTAGCAGCTGTTCATGAACCTAAAAACAGGACGACAACCTCCTCACTGCAATCACTCGCAGAGAGATTGGCAAAGTTCTTAAAAAAGGTACGTTCGGATTTAAACATGCAGACAGACGCAGCCGACACGGTGCAATCAGTCTGAGTAAGCATGCACCGATGAGCGTACCTCATTTGTGATGCGCTTCTTTGGAATTGGGAACTCAATTGATCGCAAAGTGGTTGTACTCCTAGTAAAAGCTTGGCTGCTGAATGCTAGTGTTACTGCGCAGCTACTACATCACTATTGGTGGACGGATTTGCAACTGACTTGCAATTTTTTTGCCAGTTTGTCATAGTTAATCATATTGCCACAAACATTTTACATATTGGATGTAATTTCTAATTTGACCCATTTTAAGCAAACCCATAGGAGGCTGACTCCATCTTATTGCCATTCGATCACAATGCTCCGCCTTAACAGCCCAAAGTTACTTTCAAGACAGGAACTGACTCTAAGTGGCTGCAGACCTGGTCCCTGTTTTTGCAACAACCATTTCAGAGATGATGACATTCCAAGTTTATTGCACAAAATCACAATGATTTTGCTTTTGCTGTGGCCTCCTATCACTGTAGAACTATTGTAGATCTGCCCTAGACAGTGGGAAGTATATGATGATGTGTCTGCATACTTTTAGCTACTGCTACAATTACTACTAATACTGTCAATATTTTAGTAATCATTGCACTACTAGAAACACTTAACTCTGTAAGTATTAGATGATAGTGTGACTGCAACAGCTCACGCAAATTCTCAATACTGCAGCTGGAACTTGTGATTCTTCAATTGTTGCTGCAGTCACATCCACTAGGTGTACTTTATAGACTTACTAGGACTTTAGTTGACACATTGTGAACAGTAGCTGTTACTACAACTGCTATTAACATAGATAATACAAGTCCACCTCAACAACCAACAGTTTATGGAAAACCTGAGAAAAAAAAAAAGAAAAGCCTGGACATCCATGAAAGACTACAGAGGATTTTCAAAGGATCCTGTCCATGGTAAAGAAGATCTTTTTCACAGCGTGCAGCAGGATGCAAAACACTCCACTCCCAGGGCTACTGTATAGACAAGTTATCAAGAGAAAATACTGAGGGTTCATCAGTGTAAAAGCAATGTAGAAGTAAAGTATGTTACAAACTAAGCTAAACTAAGCTAAGACTACTGAATAAACAGAAAGCCTGCAGTAAATAATCATAAAGGCAGAAATCCACATTTTGGTGATATCCATGAATTTAAGCAATTAATTTATATTTGTGATATTGTTTTCCACTTACAAAGACTGTATAAAAATAGTGGCAAATCCTAAATGGTTAAAGTATGCATGTCAGTTGCATCATTTTCTTCATTTCAAACCCACTGTAGTGGTGCACAGAGCTAAAATTCAGGAAACCGTCACTGTGCAACCTGACATTTTCCTAAACACATGAATTCCTGCACAAAGGAACTTAAATATACGGAAAACATGTGTAAACCCATCTTCATCAGCAGTATAATGACACATTATCATTATAATGACAATGAGACTCAGTTCACACCACCTGATCAGAAACCTGAAATCTATTTGTTCGTAGCTGAGATAATAAAACAAGGCTAAAAGGAGCAACAACATTGCTGGTTTTGCAGTGCTTGCTGAGAGATCTGGCCAACTAAACACAATTAATGTAAGTATTGCACAAAAACACCATGAAAACAGATTTTACGGCAGCAGGTGAAGAACACTAGCAGCAAAAACGTAACGATGATGGTTAAAAACCATCTGTTTCCCAGCAGTTTGATGACAAAGCACACTTGATTAAGATCAAAGGCAGAAGATTTTGTTTTTCAACCCAAATTAGAGAGCGTAGTCCTTGAGGCAAAAACACAAAAACACCAAAAGGTTTCCTTTGACGGTATCAGCATCATCTCAACATGATTTGTTGACTCAGAGGTACTGCCCCAGCAGACATGGCTGTGTTGAAGACGACTCATCCATTTTTTGGGGGGTACAAACCAAGGGAATAATGATACCATTGTGACATCACGGACAGCCAGCTTTACCTCACGTCCACACATCCTCTTCGGTATTTTCCATTCATTGTGTTTCATTAGCACAGAGGCACGAAATCCAGATACGAGCACACGGCACCTAAGGATGCACAGCGATCTGAGTGGCAGCGTCACACGAGGCGCTGTCTGGCCTTTCTCACCTCTCTCACAGTGCCTTCTCTTCCTCACACCCAAAACCATGGTGCTCATTTCCAAACGCAGCCAGACTTGAAGAAGAGGCACTCATATCAAAACGGCGTCCGACTGACAGCGCCATCCTCGTTCAGCCGGACCATCCTGCCGGAAGGGCTGTTGAACACTGAGCCTCCTATTCATACGGCACGCCGTTGAATAATGTGCACCCTGTTGCCGTGACAACGCCACACAATGTGTCCGGGAATGCTGTCTGCAGCCCCGCCTCCTTCTTTTTCAGAAAAAGGAAAAATCCTCACCTTCTCCATCTGTCCTGTTGACACAGTCCTCACCTTCTTTCAGAAACACGCTCTTTTCATTTCCATGTACAAGAAACCCCCCCCCCCCCGCCCCCCCCACACACACACACACACAATGACTCCCTTCTTCTATATAGTAAAATTCCCTTTCCCTGTTCCTTTGGAAAGTCATCCTCTCCTTCCCTTCCCTTCTTTCTGTCTTCTTTTTTTGTCCCTATTCATCCTCAAACCACATTTTTATCCACTCCAACAAAATACAAGAAGACCTCCTAACATTCAAATATGTTGAAGAGCAAAAAAGAAAAAAAGGAGATGCAAAGAAGCAAATTAGTTTACTGGCAGTGTTTCCCCTCAGCCTCGTAGTAGATACACCTGTGGTATCAATTTGAAAATCCTTCTTCAGTCGTTGCATTCACAAGATTTCAAAGTTCTAACTTACCGAGGAAGGTGTTGGCGATGTACTCTGACACCTGATTCCCTGAGCGGCTTGTTTCCGATAGCTGTGTCAGCTCGCGGTTCAGCATCCTCTTAAACTGTGTAGACATGACAAAACCATAAACAACACATGGTTAGTCTGCAAACACACACCAAGCATATGGGTGTGCATGTGTGTAGCAAGGCATTTTATTTCAAAATCCTTTCTGTAACTATAAACACTAATACAACATGCCTCCTTCCCTTCATTTGACTCTTAGACCAACAGAGGAAATGTGTAGCAAACTACGTTACCAAAATATGGGTGCAAACAAGCAGAAGGACCAAACAAAACAAACACAGAAGCACTTTCCAACGTTTGAATGAAATTTGTTTCATGTTCTAAACACGGAGACAAAACGGTAAACAAAAAGGTTTCCAAGGACAAACAAAAACAAAAACAAACAAACCCACAGTGCATGAAAGGTCAACGGAAAAAAATGACTAATATGTTACTACAGACAACCTAATGGATGCATGTCTCATTTTAGCTTTTAAATTGCACATTACTAATTTGCTTAGATTTTTGTAACTGCAAAAACGTGGGAGAAATGTGAAGAGGCAGGTGAAAGATCGCATAACTAAAAAACAAATCATTATTTGTGTAACAAAATAGAGGGAAGAAGACGAGGTGCTGTGATGAAGGTGGTAACCTCCATGCATCCACGCTTTACACAATACACTTGAGCTACCTTGAGTTACCTGATACACATGGCTCATATACATAACCCTAAATGAGGAAACACAATCTGTGATCTCATACACCACACTCATTTAATTTGCATTTACTGAAATTGTTTTATATGTAGTGTATGCATATCATTATTTTTTATAGGTTTGACTCATTTTTAGAAGTCTGTTTGGCTGCTGAGGCCTCTGGGCTGTTCCTCCAGCATGCGGTGCTATTAAATACAGGAGGTGCTGATCGGAACAAACCAAGTATTGTGACGCCATAGGGCAGATAGCTAGAGTCATTTATCTTTGTTCTTTATATATCTTAGTTTTGTGAGTTAGATATTGAATAATTTGGGGTTTGATCGTTGTTACAATAGATTCAATTAACTACTAAGCAAACTGTAGATTTTTTTCTTTGTTATTAGATAATTTACAAGTGTTTGTTCCTCACCCTGCTCAGAGTATCTACATTGGTCTGATTGAATCTCTTTGTATCTACTTTATTATACTGGGTTTGGTTCTGTTTTTTTAACCTCTTTTAAGTGCCAAGAACTAAACTTGGCACATGAATGAAGGAAATCTGGGTTTGGTCGATTACTTCTTTGTTGCAACAATGCTTCTGCGAATAAATCTTATACTGTTGGAGAGCCTGTTTCCTCTGAAATGATGCCACATTTGTAAAGAAAATGCATTCGTGGGTCGAGCAGAATAGTTCAGTATGTGAGTTGTGCCCATGAAAAATGTGGCAAATCTTCTCTGACAATATTAAAACTCTTCTTGACTCTTGTTTTGAGCTTCCAGTAGCCTAGATGCTAACAATTGGGTGCCTGATTAGCAGCAGTTGTGAGCAAGGTCCCTGCTACAGTAGTCAGGTGGTGTCTGTCTGCTCTAAAAGTGCCACGTTTGACTGACCTGGAAAGGGCCCGTGCCATAAGGCAACTTCAAGCTGGTGTCTGGGATGTCAGAGACAGGCCATGAAGTGGGTGTCCCAAGAAGATTACACTACACCATTACGCTGGCATTGGCAACATGTGCACTGGGACCTGAACACTTGGAGGTACATTATGTTCAGTGAAGAGTCCAGATTCTGCCTACAACTATTGGATTGTAGGATCAAAGCTTTAAGAGGACATGGACAACACTGTGCTGACTGGTGGACCTTCTGGTGGAGGTAGTGTGATGGGGCGGGGCGGCATCTCCCTCACTGAAAAATAAGGCTTGTTATCTCAATGCAGAGAGATGCAGGTTGTGCGACCAACACAACCACATTTGCGAGAAATGCTGGTTGAAGAATGGGATGCCATCCAACAGCAGTGTGTGACCAAGGTGATGACCAGCATGAGGAGGAAGTGCCAGGCTGTTGTGGCAGTGTTCTTCCACATGGTAAATGGTAAATGGCCTGTATTTATATAGCGCTTTACTAGTCCCTAAGGACCCCAAAGCGCTTTACATATCCAGTCATCCACCCATTCACACATTCACATTCACACACTGGTGATGGCAAGCTACATTGTGGCCACAGCCGCCCTGGGGCACACTGACAGAGGCGAGGCTGCCGGACACTGGCGCCACCGGGCCCTCTGACCACCACCAGTAGGCAACGGGTGAAGTGTCTTGCCCAAGGACACAACGACCGAGACTGTCCAAGTCGGGGCTCGAACCGGCAACCTTCCGATTACAAGGCGAACTCCCAACTCTTGAGCCATGATCGCACATGCTACTGAGGCCTCCATTTGTTAAACTGTCAGTACGCATCGTTTTTTCAGACTTCCATAATTCAGTCCAGTAAGCTGTTTGCATTGGTAGAGAAAAGTTAGCAAGTTCTTAATGGGCACGACCCACATCTGTATTTTCCTTATTCATTTTCACTGTTAAAGCCCCAAAAACTTCACAGCCAAATCAAATGTTTCATTGTTTTTCCTTCGATTAAGAGTGAAACAAAATGTGGGGAAACCCCAGCAGTACAGCACTCATAGGATTATGCTCCCAGCCTACAGTCCATGAATACCCTTTGATATACCTCCGTATATGCATATATATATACATATATATATATACAAAAATCAAAACAAGCTACAATATCTCTATAATATCTCTAAGCACAAAAAACAAAAAACAAAAACACGTGCACTGTTTGTAGGAAAACAAAAACACAAGTGAAATTTTCATGAAGTTTTAATAAATTAAAAGAGTTCAGTGTTTCGCTGTTGAATTTAATGGCAGTAATGGGCGGTAGTTTCCACACTGATTATGTAACAGTCTCGGCAGGTGGAGGCTGAGGGAGGAAGGAGGGGATCTGGGTGAGAGTGTGATGCTGCAGTGGCTGCACGGCTATTTTGTGGCACACATACAGGCCAACGCAAACACATGCATCAGCCTACATAACTGTTTATCATCTGTTTGATTTCTCCTGGAGCTTCTCATCACGGCTTCCCCCTTTGTGCTTCAGTACTTCCTGCACGCGTGCGCACACACACACACACACACTTGTTTACATGCGAGCCATTTCTACACCTATGAATCATTCCTCTTAAGATTTCGTGTTTTGTTTTTTGACAATCATGACAACTGCTTCCTCTAACACGCATGGCTATTTTGGCCCTTTTTGTTGTCATTTCTGTGCTACACACACACACACACACACACACACACACACACACACACACACACACACACACACACACACACACACACACACACTCACGTTCAGCCCCTTTGTGGATCTTGTCCTGAGTCAGATCCGACAGGTGGGCTCACTCAGCATTCATCCCACTGCAAAGCCTGCACTGCTGATCACTAGATCCCATTGTCAACAAGGAAAGCCAGCAGGGCTCCCCATCGCTCACCTGTCTGAGTCTCCAGTACAGATAAACCCAGAGAGCCGACGCAGGCATGTCAGCTCACGCATGTTGATGTTAGTAGAGGCTAAAATCCAAGTTTGCTTGCTTAGTAATAGGCTGCAATTTCCCCACTCAGTTCTGCTCCATGCTCAGCAGAGATGGTCTGGACATGAAAAAAAAGTCCATTTAAAAAATTAAAGTTCCCACAGTTCCTAGCTGCAATCCTGAAGATGAAGGGGGGGGTGGTGCTGGAGGGATAGGGTGGGGTATAGCTGAGGTAGAGGAGGCAGGAGAAGAGCTCTGCCATCAGGGTGTGACTGCAGCCTCTCATTCAACTACTGTCACACGCTGTCAATGATCAACATAAAGAGGGAGAGCAGGAGCTAGAGTGAGGGAGAGTCTGCGAGAATCCCCTGCCCCCTGCCCCGCATGCTGGTCCCCCTTCTTCGACCAATCACGTTAGTCTAGCTTAAGGGGCTGAGTGGAGGAAAGAGATATGATTGGCTGAGTGAGGGAAGGAGGAGGTTTGCAGCCAGACAGCAGGAAGAGCCAGCAAGGACGTGCGCTGAGTGGAGAGAGGCACCATTCATGAACAGTAGTGTTATTTACGCACGCCTCAAATCTAATTTTCTTCCTGTACAAAGGTAATTTGTGAACAGTGAAAGCAAGTTTGCACTACAATGAAAAAGCTGAAAATCTCGTGTGTAGTTGATGCATGAGAGTAGATTGCAAAGCTCCTAGGACACACTGACTTTTCCCCCTCCATCTACCTTATTACAGCCCAGTCACAGCCAGTCTGTGTACTCTCTCTACAAACTAAAGTACAAAGAAAAAGTTAAAAGATTTTAGTCAATGTAGTATTTCAGAAAAAAACGAGTAATATTTAGTTTTTTATTGATTTTTATATTTTTGTGTGACCCAATTTGCACCAAATCATCTCAGCTGGAGCTGTTATCGGTATCTACCATCACACAAAATTTAAAAATGATATCTTGAAAACTGGATGCTAGACTGCCAACAGACAGTCAAACAGCACAGATTGGATACTCAGTTGAATAAATACATAAATACATAAACAAATGGGCATAGATCAGAGGCTTTTGTTTTCCACCTGCACTTCTTCACAGCATTAATGATCGGTATGGACACAGCTGAGTTGAATCACCTCACCTTGTTGGATGCCATCTCGCTGACCGAGTGTCTCGTCTGCAGGGTCTCCAGCTGGTCCAGACACCAGTCCAGCTCCTCCAGGGTCTCCATCGCCAGCTTCTGGTAAGGCTCCTCTGAAAGGTCAGAGGTCAAACAAAGACACGTTGCAGTTTACACCTGGGACTGCTGTGGAAACATCCACATCTTTAACATGTTGCATGGGTCTGCTGTTGATCTTGGTAAGAGAAAACTTGATCCTGTCATGCTGCACCTGTCCTGACTGTTAATGTCTTCACCATTCATTTACCAGCACTGTTATATTTGCATCCGTTTAACTGTAAGAAGCGCATCTTTCAGATTTACCTGAATCAACAATCACTTAATTCTTTTTCTATGTATTTAAAAAGACAACAACATTTTCATTTTCTATGAGAAAGGCACCATTAGTCACAGAGGAACTAGAACCTCTCAGTGTCCCATCACCCAGGGGTATTAACACTGACCTGTGAGACATGGATTACACATGGGCGGCTGGTTGCTGCTTGACGGCCGCCTGAAACACAAAACAGATGATGTGTCGGTAGAATAACAAAAGAGCAAATTAGTCATCCGCTCCACATCGTGTTTGTGCTCTTACTTGTTTCCCACACGATCTTGCAGATGTGTCAGAACAGCAAAGTTACTTCTCACCGTTCGTAGACTGGCAAGAACCTAAAAAAAAATGAATAAACAAAATACGTGAACCAATTTTCGTTCAAAATAAAGAACCATTCTTTTAGATGGTTGAACCTTTTTTACCTGTTACCGTGAATATAGTGACTTTTTTGTTTTGGAACTTTTAACCCTTTTTAAAGACCCTATCAGGAACTTTTAGCATTTAAATAAAAATGCAAAATGGACTTTGAGTAAGAAGAGAAAAGCTAAGTGGTTTAAAAACATCACACTTTACAGGCACAGCATGCAAGGGTTTCATGTCGCTGATAGTACTATCTGAGCTCAGCTAACTTCCAAAAGCCTGATGTAAGAGAGGAAGCATGCTGAAGCACTGCTCTCTCTCATATCTAACGTTTACTGATGATAAACTTTTATAGGGTAAATATTGGACTTTAGTTTGGAATTATCACATGTACACAGATCATGTTAGTAGGTCGCTGATGATGATCACACACACACACACACACACACACACACACACACACACACACACACACACACACACACACACACACACACACACACACACACACACACACACACACAAGAACAAGCTGTTCAGCACAAAGAGAATGTGTGTGGGTGTTGTCTGTGAAAAATGAACCATGTCTTATTTCTCAAACTGATGAGTAAGCAAAGAGCAAGGAGCCACGCAGAGCATCTGGACAGCGCAACGCCCCAAATTAGATGGATTTACTTTGAATGGAAACAATTATATTTCACATCTCACTTCACGGGACAGACGGTCTGTCATAAATAACAAACACTTCGGTAAACAAATATTTTTTTAAATACATCATCAGTGGCTCTATAGTAGCTTTAATGAAATTCACTGTGAAAACAGGGCTTTCAGGAGTTCAGAGAATAGTGTAGTGCTTAGCTGTTTACACCATGCTTTCACTGTGGGCTGTTTCTTTATGAACTGCTTACATGTAACTTGCTGCTTGCTGGCTTAATGCATTGATCAGCAGATCTTCACACAGTTCAAACAACTGTTTCAAGTAATACGTGTATAAACATTCATTTTGATGCCATGTCTGTTAAACTGTAAAGCCTGTGCTTGTGTTTGGCCTGTTGCCGTACAGGTTGCCGGCTTCCGCCTGTCATAATATCAGTGCTGGCACCCTCGATCCTGAGTTTGGCTTTGATTCAATGACAGCAAACAACGGAAGCTCTTAAAGGACCAGCAACAAGCATATGCAACTAACCTGTGCAAATGGAGTCACTATCATGTCTTCTCCATGCCTGCAAATTAAAAAAAAAGGCCACGTGAGAGGGGAAAGAGCAGTTCATGATGTATTGTGTGATTCCACACCACAAACACACAAATCATGACAACAGTCAGGTTGCTGTTACTGGGATATTTGACTGAGCAGGAACGTTGCAGTTGGATGAGACCGTGACTGGTCTGAATATCACGCTGAACAAAGAAAGGAGAACAACACGTTGTATTAGTTACACAAAATCCTTCTTAGAGGCAAAGGTGCTAAACCTCATAGATATATTGTTTTTGTGACTACGTGGTAATTAAGAGTTGGCAATAAGGAATAGAGGAGCAGGATGAATGTTAGAAAGGCTAGCACTAGTTGCTAGGCAAAAAACCCCTATTCGTATTGTATCTAAGGACTAAAGTTAATTAGTTAAACTTGCATTTAGTGATGTTTTAGTATTCACTTTGATTGACTTCTAAATTTAAATTTAAACAACAAGATTGCGTCTCACAAATAAACCCAGCTACGAGTAAGCTGTATCTCAAGGGAAATGTTAAAAAAGACCAATCCCACTAAAGGTTAGAAATGATGGGATATTAAGTTTATCTATGAGGGACAAAAAATGCCTCTAAGACTTATTTGTATAACTAGAACAACATGCAGGTGAGGAACAGAGCTCATGCTTTGGATGCTTGGGAAACCAGTTTTAGATCAGCTAAAGCTTTCTGGAAGCTTTAGGGTGACAACATGCACACAGACCTCCAGACCTCAGGGTGAAATCATGCTAACTATGAAAAACACTAAGTTGGCCTTCACTGTCCAGCAAACAGTTTGATGCATGACTGTGAGCGCCACCTTGTTTAGTAAAATATCAAAATCCTTTGTAGTCGTCAGGTTTGTGACTGAAACACGGGTGGCAGCACATCAGCATCTGTCAAATGGTTGCTGGGACTGTTTCTCAAACTTTTGAGCTTGAGATGCTTTTGGAGCCGAGCATCCAAGGTAAAGTTGTTCGGATCGTGTTTGGGAAAAGCATGGGAGATGTGACTCATGAGAGTGTGGCACAGGCCAAAGAGATAGACAGAAAAATCACAGCAATCTTCACACTTTGTCTCACCGAGGTAGCCAATTGACTTCCCAATGCTTCAATCCCTCCTCCCTTCAAAACAAAGGAGCGACAGCTATTGGTGGTCGAGGCCCCATTAACACTCTGGCTTCAAACAGACTGCTAGCTGCACAAGAGAAATCTTCAGCTGTATAAACAGACAGAAACTAGTTGCTGAACTAGCGTAGCGTTACCAGCATGTTTCCCGCTAGCTGGCGACTTCACTGCATTTACACCTACAACTGGTTGCTCTCGTGTTTACATTTTTAAACTCTAGCTGTGCTGCCTGAAGTGTCTTTAAAGCCTGCTGCCAAATGCATGTAGTTCTTCGAGTGTAAATAGGACCTTAGGTGAGCTTACTAGAAATAGTTTTAAATGTATTTATTATAATTTATTGTATTTATGACACTGACACAATCAATGTGATCTCGTGAAATGCAAATCATTTCAAACCTTGACTTAAATGAAAAATTTATTTTGTTGTGCTAAAAAATGTTGAACGAAATACACAACTAGCCACTTTATTAGGTACACCTTCATGGTACAGGGTTGGACCCTTGTTTGCCTTCAGGTCTCTTTAATTCTTCATGCCTTGATTCCACAGTGTGCTTGAATCATTCCTCCGAGACTTTGATCCATTTTTGACATGATAGCGTCACATCAGAAGCTCTATATTTGTAAGCTGTAGATCCATGATGTGGATCTCCTGTTCCAGAGACACAATTCTCCCTTTCAAACCTTTTTTTTCTCCCCCAAATTTCTATTTTGTTAAGCTTGTCCAAACTTTCGCTGTTCGTAGGGTCCACTGTGCTCTTTTGCTCTTGTAGAGCATCTGTTTGATGTGCGTTCAGAGATGCTCTTCTGCAAACTGGGACGCTCTCCCCCAGACATGGCATCAACGAGAATAGCAGCTCCCTGGATTTTGCTGTTTTCAGATCGTTCTCTGTAAACCTTAGAGATGTTTGTGCAGGAAAATCGCAGCAGATCAGCAGTTTTCAAACACTCAGACCAGCCTCACATGATGTCAAGAGTCACATAAGTCACCATTCTTCCTGTGATGCTCAGTTTGAACTTCAATAGCTTGTCTTGACCATGTCTGCATGCTTCCATGTGATTGGCTGACTAGATAACTGGTGTACCTAACAAAGTGGATAACATGGCTAACTAACAGTTTTAAAACATATTGCTGGAATCATATTTAAAACTAACTTTAAAGTTTTCATTTTCATTCAGAAAATAGTTTGTTTTACTCTGCAGTTTCTCAGAGATTAGATGATCTGTAGGTATTCGCCGCCTTCATATCTTCAGCCTCTTTCTGAAACATTTTGATTTCTCTGGAATGATGAGATAAGTTTTTGTGCTCTTAAGCACACTATATATATTCCTCCAAATCCAGCTCTGCAACCCCACCAACAAAAGAACAGAAAACAAAAATCTCTCGGCTTATTGTTGCTGAAACAATACAGAAAGCGTCCGAGAATACTTACAGGTCGCTGGCAGTGGACGAGTTGCGGGACATAGTTTTGGGCGAAAGGTCGAAGTCTGAGTCAGAGCGATAGAGGAAGGACTCGCGGCGCTGACTGTGGGGAAAGTTGGCCTGAAGTACCAGACCAGAACCCGGGCTAGTCTGAGAGTCCAGTGGACTGCGACCCACCGACAGGCCATTCTCCACATCAAAACTACAGAGAAAAGAAAGAGAAGAGAGAAAAAATTAATAAGTATTCTGTTGTTCCTACCCACAAGCTAGCATCACAGCCTGATTTTTAATGAAATAATTCTGTTGCTTTCATTTATTTTATTTACATTTTTGGCGTGATTAAAATTGCATGCAGTGACTCAGAGGTCAGGTTAATACCTCTATTAGTATTAGCTGCTATTAACTGCTATAATTGTTGGCTACTTACTATAATATAATATTGAGCATAAAACCTAGCCAGAATAACAAAGAAATGCATAGTTCCTACTGTAGGAAAAAAGCACAAGAAATATATGAAAACATGAGACAGGCAGCAAAGATTTCACATATAAATCTCAGACACAGCACTAACAGTTTCTGCAGCAGCTGCTGATCTGCATGTAGAGACAGAAAGGATAAGACCGTGGTGAGACAGGGTACAATTGCACCTCTATGGAACAGCTAAAGTTGAAAGTACAGTGCAGAGGGCTGCAAATCCAAATCAATTTCCCAAAGTGCCCCCAAATCATCATAATGGAATCTCTGACAGCAGACACAAAGGAGCTACAATTATAAAGTGACACAAGAACGGGGTTCATGCGGACTACCTGAAAATTATAGTAATACAATGCACAGGATGCCACTTTTATTGGCAGCACAATGGGAAAAAAATGTATTCAGATAGAGTGTCTCCTCTGAGTTTAAACAGGTGACCTTGTGATTACTGCTTTCACAATCTAGCACACACTCACGCACATCTTTCCCCTTCACCATCTCTGTTTGACGTCAACACTGGCACGTTGCCTCGGTGCAACGACAGCCAATAACCCACCCCGCCGCTCGCGCTCTTGCCCGTCATAGCAGCGACATCGAAATATGCCCCCAAGTGTTCAACAAAGAGTTGCTGAAAATAACCACACAGTATTTTTTTTTCCATATTTGCAAAATTTTGACTTTTTTATTGGTATGATAAAAGTGGGATTATGTCAATTCCAAAAAAGCCTCTGTCAGCAAACAGCAGCACAGCTGCAAATGATCAGATTGAATTCTTCTCAATTGCAGGTTTCACTATGACAGTAAATTCCCTTTCCCTCCTAATGCCTTTGAACCAAACCACACTTTTTTGTAACACGCTGTCCAAGCAAGAGCCAGCACGGCGCTGCAACCATTGTGGGCAGAGAGGAAGTGGAGGAGAACTCGACTTTGAGTGTTGTCTGGGGGAGTCAAAGCTTATCAGCTCGGAAATTCATCTTTTTCTGCTGATCTCTGCACTATTTGAAGCTCACCGTGAGCCAGCGTCCTCTCGGCTAAACCTCTTTCCTTCTAAGGAATTCACCTGACTGAGACCTCGGAGCTCCATTATGCGGCCGCTGCATGGGTACGATTAACAGACCGTCTTTATCAATTAGATACATTCTCATTCATGCAAACTCCCCCTTTCATAACAGCTGAAAACAGAGCACCAGTCGAGCAATGGAAGCTTGCTCCTGTGTCTATTTTTAGTGCAGCCTGCCTCCAGCGCTCCAGCAATAATATTGCGTGATAAATGAAAGATGGCCATTAAGCAATCGATGCTGAATGAAATGGGCCCAGTTCATAGAAACAGTGAGATACAGCGAGATCAGGAGGGGTTGGGGGAGGTGGGGGTGGTGATGAGGAGGGCTGTATCCAGCACAGTGATGTGCTCAGCACCTTGCATCTGATTGGTGCAATTTCCCGGAGGGTGGGTTGGTGGGGGTGATATGCAGCAGCAGGGCTTACCTCAATGATGCCACCCCACCACTACACCTCGTTCAGCCCCACTCTACACACCTCCTCCACCCCCGGCTCGGTGTAATCGGCCGTGACGAGGCTCCATCAGAGGAGACCGGTGACGTCAGAAGCTAAAAATAGACCTGGCTGACAGGAAATAGGGGAACTGGGAGACTTGTGATGGTGCTTACGTAGATGCACCCCCACCCCCCCACCCCCCATCCCAATGCAGGGTGCAGATGATTTCACCCGTCCGCATGAATATATTTATGAAGGATGATATTTTAAATTCTACTAGGTGAATCCTAGTAGCCATACAGCTCTTTTCATTCCAATCGTACAGTCTGTGTTTTCTTTTTAGATATCGGCGTGAGCAAGTACGATGGCATTCAAGCACATTTCTCAAGGACATCGTGCAGGTGACACGGCAATTCGTAGCATACGTTTAAACTGTTGCTAAATTTCATTATGAGCAAGAGTCTTTTCTAAACCAGACCAGAGGATCCCACATTTAGAATTTCATGCAATACAATATTTTTGTTGAAATGTACAAGAAAATGACAAGTTTATTTGTGTTCACATCAAATTTTCCATAATGTTTAGGGGTAAATGACAAAGGCTAGATACAGATGTTTTTTTAACAAACACTCCTTAAAGTGGACTTGATGAATTTATATGAAGATAACTGCACAGCAAGACCTAAAATATGACAAATCAAGTGTGAAAGAGAATTTTGATGTGGCATAAAATAAAAACAAAATACAAAAAAATCTATACAAAGTTTTTCAGCAGCAGCAGCTCACTTCAGAAGGCTTCTGATAGTGAGACAACTCCCCCTACTGAGGAACAAGAAGTACTGCAATGGCCATTGTTTTTGTGGTATGCACAGCAGACAAGTTATGGTTTAAAATAAAAGAATCCTAATACTCAACTCATATCTCATCTCTTGCATCCTGATCCAGGTACAATGCATCTGGATCTATCTGAATTTTGTAAAACACTCTCCACGCAAGAGACTGGCGACCTGTTCAGAACTGCTCTCCCTATGACAGCTGGAACAGGCTCCAGCTATCTCTTGCTTCTCTGAATTGGAAAAGCAGGAAAGAAAATGGATAGATGGACCCGACTCCCAGTAATCTGGCAGTTTCTGTGTCTTCTGTAACACAGTTTTAATACAGTGTGGTTATACTTCCTTCCATCACCAGTAAAGCAGAGTGGTATTCACCAGATTTGACCATGATACACCTTAAATGCACTTACATGTGCTGTTACGCTGAGCTGTGTTAGACTTGTGACCTTTACCCTATGACAGTTGTGATAGTCACCAGCACTCCCGAGGAAGCGGACGGATGGATGTTAGAGTTAAGTTAAACAGCTCAGTCCTGGAAGTGCTTTTTAAGTTTTTTAAGGTGAATAGTAGAATTTGTTAATATTACATAAATGACGTATTTGTAAAAATGCAGAAAATGTAGAAAGCGTCCCTTTTTTCACTGCACCACAGCTACTGTTAACAAGTGAATGGGCATCCACCCTTTAAACAGAATGACAGGCAGACATTCAGCCAGGCACACTGGCGTCTTGTTCAGTTACAGCGTACATAACACGCTGACCTTGGTCTGTCCCCCGACTCGAGCATTGTTCTTCCTTTCTCTGACGTACATTATGGGTCCCTTTTCTCTCACACACAAACACATCCCTTGACACCCACATCCTAAGCTCTGCTTTTGTTCCCAGGATGTTTAGTTTTTCCCCTTATCACTATATCAAAGAAGGGGGAAAAAATATTTTGTCTGTAAACTAAATTAAAAAGAACTGCTTTTCTGGTTTTATGATCAGTTATTCTTTTGCTAGAAAAGTGAAGCTATGTCAGGCATTTTCAGATTCATGTTTCCCAATTGTGAGGATTTGCTGAGTTTTGTAATTCTAAATTAAATATTTTGGTTTTAAATTGTTTAAAAAATAATTTAGTGCATTTGTGTCCTTAATCTTGGAGCAACTTTTGAGTCTAAGTACAGATATACCCTGTATAAGTGGACCTTGAGCAAAAAGTTTAAAACCTGTCCGTATGCCATGAAATGAGATGCAGAACTGATTCCAGTTATTGTTCGTTTGTTGTTGTTGTTGCTTGTGATGTGCTCATGGGAAACCAGGCTGAGGGATTTCAGAAAACATTCTGTTGTGTGTGTGAGAGTGACCAGAGTCCAGATGTTATTTGATGGCTGAATGACACAGAGCCGGGGGTTGGAGGTAAAAACACATACTTGCACACACACCCTCCCTCCTGTTTTCTTCCCTTGTAGCGTGGGAATTGGCCAAGGGGCCTCAAACATCACACCAGGAAGGAGACAAGAGGTGAGGGGGAGAGGAGGAAAACAGACCAGGGAATAATTTATACCACTGAGGCTCAGTCTTAGCAAATAGTGAGTTTTCTCCAAGGCTCAGGTTAGCATTAGAGTACAGTGTGTCTTCTCGTTGCATTATGTCACTAAGAAAGGAAAGACAGAGAAGCGTGTCTGTGTGACAGTCCAGGGAGTAAAGAGGGTTTGTTTGCTTTACACCTCAAGCCTATTGTATATTTGATCTGAACACAGCAGAAAAACAGCCTGCTTCCCTTCGTCCAGCAGCCTGCCAAACAGATCTTTCCTCTCACTGTCACTCTGTGCAGTTTGCACGCTCTGTGCGTGTGCGAACGTCATCACGACAGCAAGGCAGGGCACGGGAAGAACAAGCAGCGAAAGTATTTGTGCAAACCCAGATTTGAGCATTGCAAAAAGAAAGGAGGCCCTGTGTTCAAACTCTTCTCGCGCACAAACTGTGAATTCTAGTGAGTTAATGATAAACATGCTGCGCTACATTAGGGAGCAGAACATCATTTTCTGTGCTGATAAAAATGTGCTTTTTTTTCCTGAAAGAAAAATACATTACCCACACATGGGCAACAAGCAAAACACGCTAGATATCTTCCAGTTGTTCGTGATATCACCGGTGCTTTTCTTAGCCCTCCATTATCTTGCGAGGGCGTAGCAATCCTGTGAGAGTCACAGGATCGCACAAGGTGATCTTGGAAGTGATCTCCATTTATTCTGACAATAACAAATGAAATAGAAACAACAGCTTCAGGCTCATCTCCCACAGGGGAACAGTCCAAAAGAGTTAATCAGTGTGTGGAGCTAGCAGCAGGTTTAGAGTGGTCGCTGAATGGACACTTTTCACTCTTAGATCTCTATATGATTTGCCTCAGCATGCAGTGTTTACAACTTACATACAGGACATAAACAGAATGTATTAAAATCAATAATGGTGTATAAATCAAATTAAGCTTTCCAAACTCCCAAATTTCTGTTGTTTCTAACAGTAAATGCACTGAATAAATAAATGTGGCGTTCCAATTAAGCATCCTGGAGCTAAACTGAAACCCCAAACTGCAATCAGTTACAGCACTGCCCGCTCACAGTTTCCAGAGAGCAGAAAAGGTGATTTTAATGAGTGGAATTTCTTCTCTACTTATACTGGTCACACGCTGTACAGTAAAATATCACTTTACACTTTACGGCAAGCATATTGTACCATCAGTGGAAACCCTAACAACCCTAACAAATCTATCAGCTCCTCTCTTTTATAAAACTGCACTGGAGCCGCACCTTCCTTAAGAGCCAGTTGCTCTTTCCATTCACCTGACCAGCCAGCCACTGCGGATCGCTGTCCAAACAGAGCACGCACTCTGCGTCCAACATCAACATCTGATCTCAGAGCAGCTCGTGTCTCTCTAAATATAGCCAAGGGGAGGAGAAGGTTGCTGAGAGTCAAACCAGCTGCTGTATTTATTATTTTTCTGTCACCTCTGACCTACAGGCAGAGGAAGGACTCTTGTCTCTGAAAACAGCAGAGCTCTGTTTTAATTGCTGTCACGAGAAACAAAGGAAGGAAGAAAGCGAGAGAAAAATTGGTGTCTGGGGCTGTGTGCATAAATTTAAAAAAAAGAAAAAAGTGTGACACAGTGTTTTGTGAAATCTGTTTGCAGCCAGTACAATGGTGCAGCTATTAACCACTACTGCAACACATCTCACACACATGAATCATCTTATAACATAAACCTAATGCACACATACTGACATAAAACACTCCAATCAGACCATCAGAATAAGAACTAATAGCATTTTTTGTCCTAGGATCACACCCTTTCATCCACATTTGAAAAGCTGAAACTCTGAACGCTTGAACCTCATTTTAATAAAAGATAATTTTGTAAAAGTGTGTGCCGTCTAACGTAACAGTAAGAAATTTGGCTTTTTTTTTTTACAGACTTTTTACTGGTGTGGAGCTGAAGAGGTTAAAATTTTGGAGTTCAGGGTGCCTCAAAGGTTGATTCGCTCCTCCGGACGGGTATTGATCATGGAGGTCTATGTGCAGTGATTATCTCTGTCCATCCAGCCAGGCTGAAATCCATACAGTGGCTGATCAGCATTAACATCATTAGAAACTGGTTAGGTGGGTAACACACTAGGCCAGAATGACCCAGAGCTCCCCACACACACACACACACACACACACACACACACACACACACACACACACACACACACACACACACACACACACAAAAAGGCAGTGTGTGATTACAGCCCCAGCGGTAGAGATCCAGATTTGGCTCCAGCATCGACCTGAAAATCGAACAGCCTTAAATCACACTGGTGCGCAACCGGACAGGCCGGTTTGGGGCACGAACAGACACGCATCCGTCTTTGCCCAGCAACAAGCCGTGCTGGGTGCCCCTTTAATCAAGTTCATACGCCAGTAATTGGCGCCTTTCAGTATACAGTGATTGAGTCCAGTGGTGAGGCAGGAGCATGCAACTTCCTCCTCTAATTAGCCAAGGGCAGCCCGGGAGCAGCCAATCACATCTCTGATCAGCAGGACACAACAAGATGGAGACAGCACAGAGAGAGTGTTTTTTCTAACCCTTTGTTTCCCGTAAGGGTGGAGAATCACACTTAGTAAATTTAACAGCTATGAATACTACATACTGTAGTAATGCATTAAAAGGACAAATAAAAAGAGAGCAAAATCTACTTACTATGTATTTATTGATGAGACATGCACTCATGCAATATACTCAATTGGAACAGGCAAGATACTGACCTTTCCAAGTGTATGAGGTGCCAGTCACAACATTACCTGTTCATGTTAACGCCATGTCTGTTGCCACCACTGAGGGCTACAGACTCACAATCCAGGCCTGTTGTAGTTTTTCATTAAATGATCCCAGTGCATTCAAACACATGGATTAGTTTATTTCTTAGGCTTAACAGGGACCCTAAGTTCAGGCACTGGTGTTGTTAGACAGAAGGTCTTATATTCCCATATTTTACTTATATTTTGCATGCATATCTTTGGCACAAATACAGTCCTAGATGATATCCGTTCCCCTACATATTCAACGTCTTTGTTAAACTTCCACAAAGCAAAAAACAAGAGACAAGCAAACTCTGAGTCACTTTTCCTCTATGTTAATATTTCTTTCTTTACCTTATTGTTCCAGTTGTCTTGCAACTCCACTTCCCAAAAAAGGTTGCGTCATCTTTTTTCATATAGCTCGATTATTATTTAATTTTACCTGTCAAGCCAACTGAAGTGCGATCTCCGGGCTTTCCCTACCTGGCCTCCCGCTGTGTAGGCGGAGCCCTCAAGTCTATGTAGGTGATGGAGTTCACCTGTGACAAACTGAGCAGAAGCAGGCTGCATGTGGACACCTTAATTCCTCATTCGTTAAAAGTCCGGTCAACCAAACTATTGTCTACTGCGAGAAAACAATTGGACAGCGCCGCTTTGTTGAGTGTTTGCCTGGCTCTGAGTTGATCATCATTCCTGGAATCACACAGATGTCAGGATAACACTCAGTCCACTATTCTAGTAGTGATATTCAACATGAGTACACACACACACACACACACACACACACACACACACACACACACACACACACACACACACACACACACACACACACGCACAGTCACACTTGACTGCTGACGTCAGTTGTGGTTTCATAGCTGTCGCTGCAATGCCGATCGACCAGCATGTAGGCCTGCAATTATTCCCAGCCCAACGCTCCTCTCACTGCAGTTTTGTTTTCCACCAAACACAAAGGATGCTATGAAACACGCTAAAGAGAAACCAGCTGGCCCGAGCTTGCAGACGCGGTGGGATTTCTGTCGACACGTGTTTGTTGTAGGAACGTAGAGGAGCGACTCTGGGGACTCTGAGTCGAGGCGTCCCGCGGTTCAGCGAGCTGAGCCATCATCTGTGAACTGGAAATGATTTGGGATCATGTCCAGGGAGCAGCCATCAATATTTCCTGTCCTCACATCAGGGCACATCCTTTTTCACAAAACGGGAGATTAATGATGGAGCCTGTTATATTTGTCTTGAAGGTGCTAAATAAACCTCTATGTAAGACAAGAACCAACTAGAGAGGAGAACTTGTAAAGATGTATGGCATCATCGTTGTGTCACATACGAAAAGCTACATCTGGATGACAGATTGAGTGAATTCAGACACAAGATCAGAAGACTAAAGCACCAACTGGGAGGGGGTCAAATGTCAGTGCGGATAAACATTTATAGGGTCCACTGAAAGCCTTACATATAGATAGGCCATGTTTGCCAACCAACTATTATCACAAGACCAAAGTTCCAGTACAATATCTAACTTAGTTACATAATTACAATAAACTAGAGAGCTTCAAAAAGGCCTGAAAGCTCAGGTAAAAACTCTTTGAAAAGTAAGTAACTTTAAAAATAAAATAAAATAAATTATTCAATTTTCTTGCCACCTCCGTCTAAGTGGAAAGCTGGCTGAAATACCCTCTCTGCTTTGTAGCACATCCAGGTCCTCGGGGAAATACTTAACCAGAACAATATATGCCATTTTACGCTTTTTGGAAGAGTAGTTACTATTGTTGAGATTTGTAAAACCCACCAAACCCATACAGTTTAAAGAAACCCTGCAAAAATAGAGCCAACAGAGCAGATATACATATCAGTGTGATATGGCAAACACGGGCTGAGATATGCCTGTGACAAGCATGAGTTATACAGATGGAGCTGGTGCAGGTGAGTAAAGCCTAAGCAGCTGCAGGGGCATAATGAGAGCACTGATACTGTCAGCTGATACTCACTGCTGACTCATTCTCACTGTGAGCACAACTCCACAACTGCAACAGCTAACATTACTCTCTATTTACATTATGTGGGAATACATACTGGCAGCTCACGGTGACCTGTGACCATACGGGGAGCGAGCTGTGCATCGCTTTTCCGTGTGTTGACATGGCCTGGGGCCCATGGCACCGGCCAAGCTGCTGCAACGCCACCAAAGGTCAGCTCTCATTGCTGAACTACTGGGAGGGGACAGGCAGAAAGCACGAAAAGTCACACGACACCTTTTCTGAGACGATGCTGCTGTTTGATTCCACGTCTGATTTTGATTATTATTATTTTTCTTTGTGAATAAAAAAATAAATAAATCACACGACAGATGTTGATAAAATGTTTCTTTTAAATGAGCTAACTGGTCATCATGTTTAAGTCGATAAATATGTTTTACGTGTGAATCTAATAAGAGTACTTTTGGAGACGTCTTGCGTTTTTCAACTCTTACCACCTGCAGCTAGGACACAATAAAAATATATCAGCTCAGTTTTACTACTTACAAATGACTGCCTGTGAGGTCAGTGGTTTGGCATTTGATTTTCTGGAACATCTACACGTGAATCTGATAGTAGATGCTCATATTTAGAAACATTACAGGTAACACTGTGGTCTGGCATTTTACAACAACAAGGGAACCCGTCTGCAGGGCAATGCAACAGTCGGCATTGTAGTATGGATCTGACTTTGTGAGGCAGCACTATAAAGTATGTCGCTTTACAAGCAGCAAAGACCATTTCACTGTCATCTTCATGCAAACACCAAACACTTCCGAGCCCATCCACTGAAACCTGTCTGCTCTCACCTTCAACAGAGAAATTCACTGAAAAACTAAAAAAACAATTCCATCTGTTTACATGTAAAAAAAAAAAAAAAAAAAAAAAAAATTATATATATATATATATATATATATATATATATATATATATATATATATATCTTAATCTGCTTAATGTGCAGTTTTAATTTGTGCAAACATTTGCAACATTAGCCATAATTTCACAATTTAGTCATTAAAAATGTGTCATGCAATTCATATCATTTTTTAAGGGTAAAAATGCTGATGAGGTACAAGTCTCAAAAACTCACAAGAGCACATGTACCAAATATGATATTCTTGGCTTTAAAGGGTTAAAATATACATTTATGATTAAATCAGGACAATATAACATCTAGCAAGATTTCCAAGATTTTGATTTTTTATTTTAATTATATTCTGATTACAGCTACAACATAATGTAAGATGTAGCTTTTTTTTTTTAAATTTAATTTAAATAAATGACTGAAAATGACCATATTGGTCAAAATGCTTACTTTGACAAGGCTGCAACCTAAAAGTAAGAAAGAAGTCATGATGTCTATTTTACTTTTTGCCACCACAGGCCTTACAGTCTCCTTCATTAAAAAACAAACAAACAAACAAACAAAAAAACTTTATTGGAATTTAAATTGTCAGTGACAAACGGGGGCTTGGTATTGAACTCTAGTATTAAAGTCACAATGCAGAATTACCACTAAAATACTTTTATCAGTTCCTAAGGCTCTCAGTGGTTTGGCCCCTCAGTACACCTCCTGTTTGCTTACTGTTCACAGTCCGGTCATCCCCCTCAGTTCATCAGCTGCAGATCTTTGAACTGTTCCCAGAATCAGATCTAAGTGAGCTGAAGGTGCTTTTAGTCACTGTGGTGCTGTTCTTTGGAACAAGCTCCCAGCTGATCAATTAAATTGTGCATCAAAAGCATTAAATAAATCTATTTTTATCTACGCAGTCCTACAGTAAATAGGAGCTTTTTCTTTTGTTCATTATATTTTGTTTCCTTTTAGGAACTGTAAATGTGTTTTTACTGGTCCTCATTTAGTTTGCATGTAATGAAATGTGCTATATAAATAAAATTTCCACTGCCACAAGATACACTTAAAAAATTGTACTATGCCTGCTCAGTTCTTAAAGACAACCTTGCGAACATGCTATGGTTGAAGAACAGAAGCAGACACTGAGAAAATATTCAAGCCCAGAACAAAAAGATATTCAGGCTGCCAAAAACAGCAAATCTTTACACTGGAGAAACTGAAAAGAGGCGACAAATAATAATAATAAAAAAGTCGCTTGCATGTGGACTATTTTTTAACTGAAAAATTATCGCATCATTAGTCTATAGAAACAAAATTTTTAAACTAAACAATTAATCAGACAAATATTTTATTAAATATTAATCAATAACTAAAATGTTGTTCCGGGTCCAAGTATTTCCCACAATACTTACAGTCAAGTACTATATACAGTACTAATAGTATGTGTACAGTACAGGTCAGAACAAGAAAAGACAAGACGTAACGCGGTGCTATGAGTCGTCGCGCAGCGTCAGTGTCAGTGGGGAAAAAAAAAAAAAATCAGGACATAATTAGAAGGGAGGTGAGTGATACATCGTCACTGATGCTTTTCCACTCTCAGCAAACTCCCCCTTAATCATAACCCTAAAGGCAAAAGCTAAATATTTGCACTCTCTGAAGACTCTCTGTAAAAGTACTACTAAAAGTAGTAGGTTTCCCTGTTAAACAGATTTGGCAGATTACACTCCACGTTGAGCTCTCCTTTATGCGGTTCATCCATCAGGCCTATAAATACGTCCAGCTCAGCATTCATTAGGTATCTGCCTTTGAAGGTTTTTTGTTTTTATTGGTGGGTTGACATTATAAAATCACTTTGATCCCCCTCCCTGTCAAACACGGCTTATGTCGTCATTACTTTTCTGGAAGGTCAGCTGCAGAATTAGTCATATTTCCTTCTGTGCTCTTAAAGCAGCGGACACTTTCAGGTATACTCATACGTGTTGTAACACATGAGGATGTGTCAACTATACAGAGTTGTTTTTTATGTCATATAGAGATGTCGTTACATATTTCTGTATCTACAACTTCTACATCCATCCATCCAGATTCTGCACATTCAGGCGTCAGCTGTTCCTTCTTCAATCATCTTAAAAAAAAACTTCTGTTTTGTAAAATCACTACAAATATGGACAATGGTCATACTCTAAACAGTCAGTATTTAAAGTATCAGAGGAAACGAGCTGAGGTGGTCAAGCAGCGGGTTAAGCTGAAATTCATGTATAAATGACGACTATATAAGACGCACACACACAGATTTACAAGAAACTGATTCATAAATTCCAAAGATCTCATCAGTCCATCTGACTCACCATTAGAATTGCAAACCGCACAGACAAACTCTGATGACTTTGTCATTGTGAGCTAAAAGCCACTGTGTGATTGCATATTTTCCACTCATATGCACATGTCACTCTCTATTCTGTTAATGTCCTGGAATAAAATGATTTGGATCCAGGAGATGAAGAACATTTTTGCACAGTGTGAACATCAGGGGCTTGTTTGGATGTAAAGATACTGTGCTTGTTAAATAACAATATCAAAGTATTCATTGTATGTTGCTTTAAAGGGAAACTAACACACGTACTGAGAGTGCAGCTTGATGATATGAACACTAAAAGAAAACACGATGTAAATGCCACATACTGGAGGACACACCGCTTTGAATTTCATTCTAATTTCTCTAACCTAAATAGACATAAATACACATAAAATAATATGATGCATTAATGCTATTTTAGGTTAAAAAATGCTCTAGTTCTTCATTATGTTGCGGGGGCCAAGTTACAGTTAAACCCATAACTTTAGTTATTTTAAGTTAATATAAAAGAACTTTACTTTGTGTGAAAGAACTGAAAAGCTTTCTTAAGAAAAACAAAAAAGTTCAGACACCAGTGTGCTCAGGGTTGTGCAACAACAACATCTGGATTGAAACCACATCTGGCCTACCGCCTGCGCTTTTGAACGATGTCGATGGGACGGTTGACGGCGCACGGCGACCCGCAGATATTCCCGTTCCGCATTTTGAAGTAGCGATCCTGGACCGAGGGCGTCAGATACACACAGTTAGTTGGTAAACTCATGTCTACAGTTTGTCTCTCAGCTGCTTTTGTTCTCCACTAATTATCCTTTTCCCTCCTCCTCGGGCGCTCCTCTGCTCCTCGGCTCCCACGCGCTCTCTTCTCTCCCTTCACGGCACACCGGGTTTCCACTGACACGCGGGCAGATGGAGGAAAGCCCTCCTCGGTGTGTTTTGGCAACATGACTCCAGTCCGGCGTTTGGAGAGGGCGAAGAAAGGAAAAGGGATCAAAGCAGTGTGGGTTTTAAAGAGTCATTTCCTCAGCGTCATGCTGCTGTTTCATGCGGTGGAACACAGAAAAGCTAAACAAGAGCAGAGCGTGAGGAGGCTTCTTTCTAATCCACGTTGAGGAGTTCAGAGCTGAACTCTCCCTCCCTCTGGAGACACGCTCCTTTCTCCCTCCCTCTGTCTCACTCTGTCTCC